>NC_064642.1:448334169-448637200 GCF_023864345.2 Schistocerca serialis cubense | reverse complement strand
CTGCTGGCGGCTCACCTCCAACTGCGCAACGCTACGCGCTGTTAACATCCAACTGTCCAACACTACAATAGCAAATATTCCAACAATGCAAACCAGCCACAGACTGCACACAGCACAGTCAGTGAGTTTCATACAGGGCGCTACGTGGCGTTACCAACATAGAAACCTAAGCAGCCTACTTACAAACGTTGTACCGTTGTAATGAAATGTGAAACCTCATATTGGTGGTTGAAGAATTTTCAGATTTAATTATTTTCATATCACAACTTGCGTGTTACGAATGTATTCCCTTTTAAGGCAACAGCACATTGAAGATTCATCAAAAACTCCTTGTTCTTGGTAGAATTGTTAGAACGAAATTTCTGTGCCTGCCAACTCTCTAGAGTTAGACGGGAAACTCCCAATTTTCCACATTTTCTCCCGCCTCCCGATTAATGCATCCTATTTTTACTTGTTATTGTCTGACCTACGATACTTGTTTTGAAAAACCTCCATTTCAATTTTTTGCCAAAGGTCGGAATTCTTCTGCTCATTAGTCGGTTTTAATCGATATTCGTATCGAAGTTTATACAAAACAGGAAGTCGTGCGCGACCTACATACCGATAGTTATTTGTCCTCTTTCAGTATTTCCATTTGTGTTTTTATAGCCGTTATATAGTTTTCTGACACCATAGAGAAAGACTCAAATCGGTTGTCATTGGTTTATACAAAAATGAGCAGCGGCTTTTGGCCATTCGAATCTTCTGATTCTCCTGATTTTTGAGAGTGTGTCTCAAGATTTTTGGTTTTTGATAGCTGGCAGGTGTGAATGTCAGTTAATGACATGTCGGTGAATAAAGGCCTCAGGAGATCACAAGATGAAATACAAGGTGGTATGTTACGGGAGTTCCGAATAGTGTTGTGGGTAAGGCCGCCGAATTACGAAGTAGTGAGTAGCCACTAGCGGGTTCGTGTTATGTTCAAAAGTTTTTTATTCACCACCGCGTTTTCTAAAAGACTGAGGGACCTCCTTACTAATTTAGCAGAAATTTTTTCTGTAATATTCAATGTTAAGTAAATATATGAGTAATTGTGCTCTCTCGGGAGTGATTCCAGACAATTTTGTGAACTTTTATACTCAACTGACTTCACGTTGAGTTTTTACTTTTGCCCTATAACATGTATTTGTGTATAGTACAGACAGAACAACATCACTAGTATGTGGACAAGAGGAGTGTCAATTAGTCAGTTACGTGTTCCACGATCATTTGAACGATTCTTTCTTCTTAATGACGTGGAACGAGTCAGTTTATAGGAAACGTACACATGATTAATGTTAACATTAATGAACACAGTATTGTTTTTAGTCCTGTTCATGCAACTACCCTTAATTTTACTTATTTTTTTATTTTTTTAAGTAGAAATTCGTCAATGGTTCAAATGGCTCTGAGCACTATGGGACTCAACATCTGAAGTCATCAGTCCCCTAGAACTTAGAACTACTTAAACCTAACTAACCTAAGGACATCACACACATCCATGCCCGAGGCAGGATTCGAACCTGCGCCCGTAGTGGTCGCGCGGTTCCAGACTGAAGCGCCTAGAACCGCTCGGTCACACCGGTCGGCAAATTCGTCAATGAAGCAAAAGGAGTTGTCTAAGACAAATGATTTTAAATTAGATTTAAAACTCACTTCACCACATGTCAGACATTGTACGTTATTGGCTGAATGTCCAAACATTAGCCGGCCGGGGTGGCCGAGAGGTTCTAGGCGCTTCAGTCTGGAACTGCGCGACCGCTACGGTCGCAGGCTCAAATCCTGCCTGGGGCATGTATGTGTGTGTGATGTCCTTAGGTTAGCTGGGTTTAAGTAATTCTAAGTTGTAGGGGACTGATGACCTCAGAAGTTAAGTCCCATAGTGCTCAGAGCCATTTGAACCAAACATTTTTGTTGCTGCATATTGAACTCCTTTCTGAGCCACTGACAGCTTTGACAGTGGGTAATAAAGATAATGTTTCCCTTTAGTGTTTTAGTTATGCACATCACTGTTCTTCTCAGATTGTTTCAATAGAGCAAACCTAGGAATTTTACACGCGTGCATTTTCGTAAACAAATTGTATGGTTTGCGAGCCACAAATATCTGACAGCTGCGGCTGCAGAGCGCTGCAGTCACAAACAACGTTAACTAGCACGTTTCATGTGACGTAGGCGCTGTGTCCCGTCCATGTCAACGTCAGCTACCTCGTTCCGTGCGAGGGCATGTTTTCACGTAGTTTGTAAAAGTTTTTCCTTCCAGGTGTTCTGTCCGAGGACGAGGTACTATTCAGCAAACTCGCCACTGACTAAGCGTTCTTCTTCTATGTTCTGCACTGTTGTCAGTTTCTGTAGTAGAAAATCTTTTCGTCTTCTGTCAGTTTCTTGGCAGAATTGCGTTTGTTCTTAACGGAACGAAACCGTTACCTCTAGGAATCTGGTTCCGTTACTCGTGTAACTACAGACAGTATCGCTGCCTCCATTTCTCCCAGGCAACGTCCTATTACGTCGCAATTAACATGAATATTTCGCAGAGATAACCATCAAGATACGAGCACTAGATACGCTTGCATCAGGACTAATGAATGAAATGCGGACGTTCAGGAGCTTCCCCAAATTAATGATCTGCATGCGATGAAATGAGCACGGCTTGACTATAGCCCTACTACCACGATTCCGTACGTAATTACATTTACTTTCACTGGTTTCTTCCACATGCGTATTTTATTATACATAGATTTCGACACGACAGAGCGCATTATTTACTCATGATTTTATCAGTCTCCCATCCTCCAGGAACCTTCGAACGCTATTTACGCTACAGCACTCCCAAATTATGCATATTATCACGAAACAACAGTTGATATCCAGAGCTTTATTTCTATGAATCGCTATGAAGGATGCAGTAGAAAATATGCTGATAATATCGACTTTTTAAGTTTGAGTTTTCTTGAATGATAAGGTAATTTAACCCTTTCACTATCACTGAGGCTTATTATTAGTCCCACGATAGGTTATCAGAGCGCAAGAAGGAATTTACTGCCTGTTATTGCTGCGTATCAGTGTCCTACTGGTAAAGGGAAACCTGCTAATGGTTTCCATGATTCTTATTATTATAACTATTATAGCTTGCATCTCTCGATTGTTCTGTCTTCGAGTTTCAATGTTAACCCTGTGCTCCGTATTGTCGCATCGAATTAGTTCGCGTCTCCAGACAGGCAACCCAATGAGACCGGCCGGTGTGGCGAGCGGCTCTAAGCGCGTCAGTCTGGAACCGCGCGACCGCTACGGTCGCAGGTTCGAATCCTTCCTCGGGCATGGATGTATGTGATGTCCTTAGGTTAGTTAGGTTTAAGTAGTTCTAAGTTCTAGGCGACTGATGACCCCAGATGTTAAGTCTCACAGTGCTCAGGGCCATTTGAACCCAATGAACACATTTACAAAGCAGACTGCTGCGTCGTCTTCGCGGACAATTCGTGTCGATGAATTGCACGCACGTATTTAGTATGCTGCGTCACAATCGGTGCCCATATCGAGCACCTGTAATGTGAGTTACAAACTTGGAGAGAGGCACTGTTCGTGGATGTGTGCATGTTGTTTCATGTCTTTTAATTTTTCTCAATCATCTTCTGAAACCCGAAGGTATTTACGAATTGCCATGTATGTCTCAACCCTCCCCACCTTTAAAAAGGAATCGGCGGGAAATATATATATATATATATATATATATATATATATATATATATATATCGTATGGTTGCGTCTACCTACGACATTAATTGCTATCACAAAACATAATTATGTTTCACTCCGAAAATAATGATAGTGGAAGGGCTGAAAGGGAGACAGGGTAATGCGAAGCATCGGAAGCATCGAATACTCTGAATATGCTGCTGGGAGATATGATGAATAAAACAAAACTGGTAAAGGAAGTAAATAAGGACTCATCGGAAAAGTACGCGTAAAAACATATACTGCTGCCAAGCTCCAGTCTGCTGATCCCAGAACAACAAATTTTCTCCTGTTTATTTTCAGGGACTAGTATTCCTTATTCCTAACAACAATGTGGCCTTTTTCGTATTTGTATCTCTTCAAGAAATACTATTATACTGTATTTCATTTTTAATGATTAACAGTGAACATAGTAGCCACAGTTAATAAATGTTATGATTATAAAGTATGTCAGGCATTTTACTGTTGGGTTCAGGAATAGTTTGTCACCTTCAGGTGTTTACACACATACGTACAACAACTTTTCAGTTAGCAGCAGCCATTACATCTTTCCGAAAGAAGGTGGCTTCTCCGCTAGGAAGGTTCGTGACTTGCTATCGGTGAAATATCAGTTGCATACGTTGGCTGAAGAGAACGGCTTAGCCTGAGGCTAACAGTTGACAGTTGAGTGTTGAACTGGACTGAACATACATTTTTCGGTCCCCCCGTTTGTGACTGCAGTCTGGACCGGTGGTAAGACACACTTCGCAGTGCTTGAGATGTACCGCAAGGTTGAGTGGGGTGTTTGCAGTTCCACATTAAAGGCCCCGCCGCCACTACCGCCCGCACACCTGCGGCAGCGCCGGTGTTTGCACTGGCGAGCTCCCGTCGCTCCGAGATGTTAGCCCTAGTCGCTCCCGGTCTCACAATAGCCGCTGCGCGGTGTACAGCCTCTCCGGGCTTCGGTTCGCGTCGTACGTAAATAGGGAACCAGTGATGCGTGTCTAACGTCGGGCAGGTTCACTCTGGCGGTAAGAAGACATCCCGTCATGTTCGTCTCCCCCCTCCAAGTAAGTCGCTCCGGCTGTCTCTCGGGCGAACATCTCTACTACTACCAATTAGAGACGATCACTTATTTCCACAAATAAATGCAGCTTCCCGGTCGCAATCAATCCGAGGAACGATCTAACAGCTTCCAGAGGCAACAAGAATTTGACTTTCAGTTTCTCATATAGTTATAAAAAAGCTTAAAAATTTAAAATGCCCCCATAATCTACACATTAAAAGCAATAATGTAATTTTAAAGGTATGACACCATCAGTAAAGGTTAAGAAACTGTCTATTTGTCTTGAGGTAGCGTAACTGATGGCGCGAAAATTACCAGACTTCACCCATCCAGTATTTGAGAATAACACCACTTACCGACTTCCTACAAAACGGTGGAAAAAAATCTTTATCGATTACAACATTTTCTCTGTTCATGCAGAATTACTGCAGGATCAGCCATGAAGCCTCAATTTAGTACATCTTTATTACTAACTCTAATCGCAAAACATTTTGCAGGCAGTCTATGCAAATACCACTGAATGTACCTGGAAAACTATAGTATTGTACGACACATAGTTCGGGGCATATGACGTTTATTCGAGCGGGGGGAGGGGGGGGGGATTAGGGGAGGGAGTTACTGGCGTCCAACTAAAACAATACTTAGTGTACGAAGAAATTTAATTTCACCAAGCCGATCGTTTATTTCTTGTAATATCAGTAGAGCTCTTGACTTAACCATATGCTCACGTATTGGTCACGTCTACAAATCTTTCCAAAATACGACTGTTCCTTTCTGTGTACGTATTTTACTTTGCTGTTACGCCTATCTGTAGCAGTTATTCTAAATCCCTAAAACTGATTTTGGCTCTTGCTATTCTTCTTTGCCCTAGTGAAAAGTGGTATTTTTAGTACTCTATCATGCTCCAGCCTTACAATATTGTTTTTCTCTGTTTTGTAACATTTAATGTAAAGCCATTATTTCGATTTCGACCTACTCTTGTGTATCCTTCTGACTGTCTGCAAACTTCATTCATACGACTAAAAACTAATGTCGAGTGTGGCACTGTCGACTATTGATTATTGGTTCCTATCGCCTACACGTTATTGCCTTTGGTTCGGAGCAGCAGTTGGCTCGTTTAAGTGAAGAATTTTTCAATTTTGTCACAAACTTTTCACACTTCGAACTGTTTTGTAAAACCGAGACTGTAACGCGTAATTTACTTTGATAGCTACTTGCTAACGGTTTGAATAAGGCAAATTCCAACTTAAATGTATTGTCTAATAATAAGCAAGTAATGTGAGGTCCTATATCGTGAATCTGACAAACGTGCGATAAGACAGGTTCACGCTTCAGTATAGTAACACATTCTTGATGGATACCGAATGTACACGTGTTTTGCGAGCCATTCGTCACGGACGAATCTCGAGATAACGAATGTTGTCTACACGCTGTCCTTGGATGTCATCTCCTGTGATATATTTTAATTATTTCGTCTATATCCGTGTTTACAAATGGTTCAAATGGCTCTGAGCACTATGGGACTCAACTTCTGAGGTCATTAGTCCCCTGGAACTTAGAACTAGTTAAACCTAACTAACCTAAGGACATCACACACATCCATGCCCGAGGCAGGATTCGAACGTGCGGCCGTAGGGGGGTCTCGCGGTTACAGACTGTAGCGCCTTGAAGCGCACGGTCACTTCGACCGACCCGTGTTTACAAGAGTAGTAAATATATCAAACTTGATTGCCTTCATGCACCTTCTGTTTGTTTAGTATTTTGATTATATTTCGAAATTTCAGATAGTTACTGTTTTCGTCTCGAAGTTCCTTCTGCTATTAGATATGGTTCTACACAAAACAAAACAGAGGGAAACGAGCGAATCTGAAATACTTTCGCAGGTTTTTGACAATGATTATTCTGACTTTCCCAGTGAGAATGAAGATCCCGATTAGTGTTCGGATGAATGGTTTTATGGTTCTGATGACTATTCCAGTGACAGTGGCGCTATAAGACTGGTAAAGAAACGTAAGGTAGCAGTGTTTTCAAGTGATTCTGAAAATAACGATGAAGGTGATTCTGTTCTTGTGAATGATTCGTCTTGTCATAACTTTAACCCTTACCGTCTTGAATGTGTTAATCAGAGACATATAGACCTGACACTGATGTAATTTCGGCAGCCGGCCGGAGTGGCCGTGCGGTTCTAGACGCTGCTACAGTCTGGAACCGAGCGACCGCTACGGTCGCAGGTTCGAATCCTGCCTCGGGCATGGATGTGTGTGATGTCCTTAGGTTGGTTAGGTTTAATTAGTCCTAAGTTCTAGGCGACTCATGACCTCAGATGTTAAGTCGCATAGTGCTCAGAGCCATTTGAACCATTTTTTAATTTCGGAAAATTAGCTACACGAGTGAGAGAAATTAGCGTAAAATAAAAAGTATTGGATTTTAGCTTCCAGTGCGAGGTCTATATGGGATAATTTCTTTTTACACTCAAATTCGGGAAATCTCCCTTACAGTACGGAGAGGCCGGCAACCCTGGTCAGTCGGATGCAGTCTACGGCAGGCAAGCATTTCGCCGCCTCGTCGACCTGTGTATCGCGTTTGTCGTCCCCGGAGACGGATCCGAGTGTAGGGCGTTGGCGACGGCGGCGGCAGCAGCTGCGCGTTTTAAAGGCGGCGGCGGAGCCGGTTTTTTGGCAGTGAAGGGGTTAATGAAACGCTCCCAAAAATAACTCCGGGGCCAGGCGGGAGCTGGGCGCGCAGCCGTGAACAGGTCGGATCCTGCCTCAAGGCCGTGCTGCGCGCGGCGCGGCTGCAGCGAGCGGCCAGACTGCTGCGCAGCGGTTCCCAGCGGCCGGCGACGACGGCTGCGGCGGCGGCGGCGCCCTCATGAATAGTCATCAGCGGCGGGGAGCCGTCTGTTAGGCTGCCGGGCGTGCGCGCACGAACCCAGGACCCGCGCGCCGCGGCCCCCGTGCCAGATGCCATCTCCAGCGGCGTCTGGCCCGGCCGCCGCTGCTGCCTCTGCGTGCGTAGGCGCTGTCCCGAGTCTTGCACGCAAGCGACGCAGCCTCTGCGTAACGGGTCACGAAGCGCCAAGGCCACTGCCCTTGAAAATGTAAGCAATTAAATTTCGCTTTAATGCATTTAAATAATAATGACCGGTCTAATCACAATCTGTTTAAGCGAGACTCAGCAGTTGAATTCGATAATACACGTTCGCTCGGTGCCCGCCGATACAAAGGTAGCTGGTTCGAATCCTTATGACGTAATAATTTCTCATATCCTGTGTTTGATCAAACAGGCGTGAAAAACATTAGGTTACTGTGGTTTGTGTGTGTGTGTGTGTGAGAGAGAGAGAGGGAGAGAGAGAGAGAGAGAGATAGAGAGAGGGAGAGCGTTTGTGGAGTTTGTAACTTAAGGACATTCAACACCTGGATTATTAGCGCTCTTGCTAAAAATTAATACTGTGCGAATACGATTAATACTGTCAAAACCAAGCTGAAATGTTTCTGCCTCCAAACAAGGAAGGCGTGAAACTTCCTGGCAGATAAAACTGTGTGCCGGACCGAGACTCGGACTCGGGACCTTTGCCTTTCTCGGGAAAGTGCAGAACACAGTTTTAATCTGGTTCAAATGGCTCTGAGCACTATGCAACTTAACTTCTGAAGTCATCAGTCGCCTAGAACTTAGAACTAATTAAACCTAAGTAACCTAAGGACATCACACACATCCATGCCCGAGGCAGGATTCGAACCTGCGACCGTAGCGCTCGCTCGGCTCCAGACTGTAGCGCCTAGAACCGCACGGCCACTCCGGCCTACCTCCAGGTCCTTAGTAAATGTGATTCTACATCTACATACATACTCCGCAGTCCACCATACGGTGCGTGGCGGAGGGTACCTCGTACCACAACTAGCATCTTCCACTCCCAAACAGAATGATGGAAAAATGACTGCCTATATGCTTCTGTACGAGCCCTAATCTCTCTTATCTTATCTTTGTGGTCTTTACGCGAAATGTAAGTTGGCAGCAGTAACATTGTGCTGCAGTCAGCCTCAAATGCTGGTTCTCTAAATTTCCTCAGTAGCGGTTCACGAAAGGAACGCCTCCTTTCCTCTAGAGACTCCCACCCGAGTTCCTGAAGCATTTCCGTAACACTCGCGTGATGATCAAACCTACCAGTAACAAATCTAGCAGCCCGCCTCTGAATTGCTTCTATGTCCTCCCTCAATCCGACCTGATAGGGATCCCAAACGCTCGAGCAGTACTCAAGAATAGGTCGTATTAGTGTTTTATAAGCGGTCTCCTTTACAGATGAACCACATCTTCCCAAAATTCTATCAATGAACCGAAGACGACTATCCGCCATCCCCGCAACTGCCATTACATGCCTCCACCTTTTTGTAATCATTATTGCCTAAAAGTGGTTTGACGAACCCTCTACCAGGCACTTAATTGTGAAGTTTCGTTCTTCACTTCTGCGTGCTTCGCTTTTTGTGACAGGCGGTTTACGCGGAGGCGAGTTTCTTAGTTGCGTGGTGGAAGGTGGACGGCTGTGTTTTCAGTGCAGATTCGGAGCGTGGTGCGCGGCGACGACATGCGCGCCCCCTGCCAGCGGCGGCCGGTATCTGGCGCCGTATCGGGCGCTCCTTGCCATGCGGCCTGCGCGCCTCGCCGCCGCATCTGCAGTCCGCTCACGCGACGCGCCCGCCCGGGGATCCTCTCCTCTCGCCACAAAAGCAAAAAGCGCTGCGAGGCGAGGCGCGCACGCGAGCACCGGCAGCAGCCGTCTCCCCCTCTCTCCCTCTGCCTGCCCTCGCTCCTCCCACACAGCCGCCGTTTCTTTATCCCCCGTCTAACTAAATGTTCCGGCCCTTCTTTGGCTTATTGGATAACTGGCGCTGGTTGGCAGTTCGCTGACGTCCCGAGTTTGTTTTACGAGCACATGACGGATGACTCTCGAATATTACGATATTTATTCACGCTACGAAAAAACAACTTGTATCACTTCTAGGAAGTGATAATTGTAAGACTATTCTACTACTAAGTGCTCAGCCACGTCTGAGACCGGAGACCAATTCCGGCGCTTTGTCCAGAAAAACCTCTAGAACCCAATCCACTGTCAATTATGTTACCAGTCGCATATCACTATGATTGTAGAATTTTTAATTGGCTTTTGGCGTTAACCATTTAGCCAGAGAAGTGAGTAATGACAGACTTAGTGTACAACATCATCATCATCATTTAAGACTGATTATGCCTTTCAGCGTTTAGTCTGGAGCATAGTCCTCCTTATAAAATTCCTCCATGATCCCCTATTCAGTGCTAACATTGGTGCCTCTTCTGATGTAAGCCTATTACTTCAAAATCATTCGTAACCGAATCCAGGTACCTTCTCCTTGGTCTACCCCGACTCCTCCTATCCTTTACTGCTGAACCCATGAGTCTCTTGGGAAACCTTGCTTCTCCCATACGTGTAACATGACCCCACCATCTAAGCCTGTTCGCCCTGACTGCTACATCTATAGAGTTCATGATTTCCTCATTGTGGACATCCTCCTGCCATTGTTCCCATTTACTAGCACCTGCAATCATCCTGGCTACTTTCATATCCGTAACCTCAACCTTATTGATAAGGTAACCTGAATCCACCTAGCTTTCACTCCCATACAACAAAGTTGGTCGAAAGATTGAACGGTGCACAGATAACTTAGTCTTGGTACTGACTTCCTTCTTGCATAAGAGAGTAGATCGTAGCTGAGCGCTCACTGCATTATCTTTGCTACACCTCGCTTCCAGTTCTTTCACTATGTAGCCATCCTGTGAGAATATGCATCCTAAGTACTTGAAACCGTCCACCTGTTCAAACTTTGTTCCTCCTGTTTGGCACTCAATCCGTTTATATCTCTTTCCCACTGACATTACTTTCGTTTTGGAGATGCTAATCTTCATACCATAGTCCTTACATTTCTAATCTAGGTCTGAAATATTACTTTGCAAACTTTCAATCGAATCTGCCATCACAGCTAAGTCATCCGCATATGCGAGACTGCTTACTTTGTGTTCACATATCTTAATCTCACCCAGCCAGTCTATTGTTTGCAACATATGATCCGTAAATACTATGAACAACAGTGGAGACACGTTGCAGCCTTGTCTTACCCCTGAGACTACTCCGAACCATGAACTCAATTTACTGTCAACTCTAACTGCTGCCTGACTATCTATGTAAAGACCTTTAATTGCTTGCAAAAGTTTGCCTCCTGTTCCATAATCTCGAAGAACAGACAATAACTTCCTCCTAGGAACCCGGCCATATGCCTTTTCTAGATCTTTAAAGCATAGATATAATTCCCTGTTCCACTCGTAACACTTCTCCATTATTTGCCGTAAGCTAAAGATCTGGTCCTGACAACCTCTAAGAGGCCTAAACCCACACATACAACATAGGCAAATAAAATTACACTATTACCAGATGAACTTCATCATACTCTTTACACATTCAACACAGCCCATATATAATATATTCTCACGCTGGATCCTTTGCTGCTGCTACAAAACTGTATGTCTGGTTTTTACTGAAACAGAGCAATACTGACATAGTTCGCTGTGGACGGGTGCTGAAACATGTTATCACATGGCCGAGGTCTGCAACTCAGTTGGGTGTACTTCGCAGTACGGAGATGACTGAGGTTACGTCCTATAAAGACGTGAGGGATAACAGCCGTGACCTAGCCGAATGCGCGTTGTATTAATGGCATAACGTCTAGATAGCCGCATTAGTGAAAACCACGCTTTTTGCGGAATGCTCAGCTGTATTGCTGCACGATGTCTTCCTTTGCACTGTTGTGAGATCTATCACATCTGTGACCAGTCTTGAGAAAGACTTGTTTCTTTACACCGACACGAAATCTGTATGCTGAAGACAAGTGTAATAAGGTTGGCCATCACTTACACTTTCTTTCGGCAGCCTGATCAGCAACTGCTACGATAGTAATGAATTGTAAAAACGTTAGAAAGAGATGCTTTTAGAACGAGAAAGGTTGAACTATTTAGGCTGTTCTACACTTTCTGATATTGGTACGAGATTTTCTGCCACTTCACCTCTACATAGCGATCATGTCAACCAGTGTGGCTCCCAGGGAGACATTATCGTTATTTTGTATGAAGGTGAACCGCAGTTCTACCGACAAAATTCTCGAGGCTATTCAGCGATATTTTCTACTTTGGTGTAAGGGAACTTTGGTGTCCGGTAGCTCATTACAGAGAAACTGCATTTAGATTGATTTCTTATTTCCATTTATCTTTGTATCTATATTGCTATGATGATTTCAACGCAAAAGAGGAAAGGCCAACTGTACGTACATTTTTTTTCTTTTTTTCGTATTTGGGAACAAACTTTTTCCTTTCACTCGCGACAGTTGATTTTCTCAATAGGAATGCTAACTTCACTCTTCGCTCTGTACTGCTCTGTTCCGTCCCGAGTTTGTTTTTCCGGCAGTGTTAGTAGTAGAGACAGGGTTTTTAACGAATAGCTGGCCGATCTGCACCTTGTGCACTGAGTGGAGAAAGACGCAGCGACTGCAACCAAATCGCAGTATTTTTGCACCTTTCGGTCGTTGTTGCATTACTCTGTCTTTGGTGCTCTACGTTTTGGTTAGTGCACATTACAGTATCTTTAGATGTTGAGAAACTATTTGTACAGAAGCAAAGGTAATCGTGGTAATGGACCGAATAAATCGTAATTACTTTATGGCTCTGTAAGGAGCAACCGGAGACCACAGATCACCTGAACACTCTCAGAAAGTTTGTCTGTGAACAGCTGATTCGCTCTGTATATTCAAGTTTGGCCCCTACTATTTTAGCTTAGGCTTACGGAACAGTACTGACAAAACTAATGTCATAATAATAAAACATGTTTTAATTGATTCATCATAGTCACGGTGCTTATTATCTGCTAACATGACCAACGACCAGTCTACAAGTGCTATAGGAAAACGGTGGGGGCTATTAAAGAGCTGAGGGGCAAGGAGGGGTAGGGAGAGATGATAATGTGTGGCATTACCAGGAATGAATTTTTTTCCATTGTACTCTAGAACCCCAGTTCAGATTTAAAGAGTTGGTCACTGCCCTTTTCTGATGTCATAAAGACGGACTTATTCTACAACCTTAACGTACAAAAAATTTTGTGCTATAACAGATCGAGGTGCCACAGTGTTAATATAGTGTTCTCTTATTCGGCAGGGTCCTCCGAACATTACTTGACCGATGAAACTTATTTAGTTTCTCGACGATTTTCTTAAATCAGTTCACGTCCATGCCGAGATAGTTTCTTCAGCAAGGCAGAACTCTTTTCACTCCCTATTTCTTGACCTGTCGCAAATTATCGCGAGGTGTTGCTTTTTTACAGAGCGCCCCACAACGCGATTGCTATCACCAACATGCTAATAGTTATTGAGCTGTAGTAAACAGTAACGTGCCCCAATATTAACGTAATGTTCAAAATAGGAATTATGTAGTGATTGGCCCTTGAAAACTGTTTGGTTTTTTCTCATTGCTTTGTTCGAGATGAACACTTAACAAATATCTGTGAGACGCTTGCTATCTTTAGGGCCATCGTTAAAAAAACAAGAGGGCATACATACAGTCAAACAGCGAGCCACCACCAATTAGAAAACGTGATGTATTCATCCAATACGGCTTAATGGTCTGTTTCTCAGGAGACAAATTTCTAATGTGAGGCCAAGTTGGAAGGACTCCTCGCCCTATTTGTGGAAGGAACGACTGTATGTTAAATCTTATCTTCTTTCCTTTTATGCTGCTCCTGGCAAATGATCCGATTCAATATTACTCTCAATGTCGTTCGTAAGATGCGCTAGAAGCTTAAACAGAGGCACTGTGTCATTGAATTGTAACCACTGTAGTCTGCTGATACACCACCAAGATTATTCGCCCCAATTACTCAGTGCTATCAGCCGAACTGAGCTGTAGAATAATTCCAAGCGTATGCAAACAATATGTTAAGCAGAGCGTGGTCTGAAAACAAAGTCGCAGCTGGTTCTTACTCCCTGTACCTGCGTATACGAAACTAAACACCGGTGAAAAAACCGAGAGTTGACGGCATGCTCCGCGCGTACATTGCGGGCGCGGGTAAAATTTTATTCCCAGTTGGGAGATACGAGAACTGATGCGAGAGATATGTAACGTCGTAAAATTTCTTTCGCTCGACAGAGAGAGAGAGAGAGATCTCGACGTCCACCGAAATCTTAAAGCCGTATAATGCAAACTACAGTCCTCGGCTCTTAAAATGTAAATCTGGAGCTGGACTTGGGGATTGTTCTACGGAGATCCTGGAGAAAAACGGTCGTTCTCCGCAGCGGTGAATGGAGGTCGTATGTTAAGTGACAATGTCAGCGAGTGGCGAACATCTCGTGTTCCGATGGCTGAGGTGAGGTGAAACAGTACGAACAGCGTACTGAAGGCTAAGAATTACGTGTCTGAAGGAACTGTAACACATGTTTTGTTTCTGACGCCACTACTGTGTCTGTCGTAGGGTTTCTCTGAACACATAAACTGAAGAACTCCGCCCATCGGTCAGCGTTCGTTCAGTGCGTGTTTGTACGAGAGAAATAAAAGCGTTGTCTGTTTCATGCATCGAGTGTATACACTCTTACTGATTAATCTGTATTCCTCTCTCGGATTTTTTCCACTCTCTATCTCTCTCTCTCGTTGAGTTCGTACAGCGATGAAATGTTTTGTTGCTTTGTTACAATGTTGTTGCATTTTTTTCTACCTGCGACAAATTATTTAAAGCATATCATTCTGCAAGAACCACGTAGTTTTAGTGTCACGCCGGGCTAATATTCCATACTGTCAGTAATATGGACGTTCAGCTATCTTTTCGAATTGTTTTTGCATATAATTTCAGACGTCGTTTATTCTTTTAGGCATGTAAATTAATAATAGCAGTCTCTACAGATCCACCATTGAATCCTGCATTACAATGTTTCAAGTTTCTTCGACGTCTTTTGCCTGGAAATAAACTCACAAATCGTTGAATACTTTGAACATACGATATTTTAGAAATTGAATTTGTTCAAGTCATGGTCCGACACAGTTTCAGCATGACTTCAAATGATGACCGCCGTGTATCTCTGTAATTTGCAACAGATTTCAAGCAATATGAAGATTACCTATCACTTCGCCCATAATTGTTTGCATTCTCGACGGATGAAGTAACTAGCAGAAACGAAGAAGAAAGTATTCTTCGCCGAAAGAAGTCTACTATTATAGTACAGAGGCCCTCATTTGAAACGTAGATTTATTAGAACGTGGGTCTGGAGGACAGAACTGCAACGGAGTGAATCAGAAACAGCGGGAAAATCAGAAAATAAGGGAATTGCAGCGCGTGAGATACAGTGTTATAGAAGGATGTTGAAAGTTTAGTGGACTGATAAAACAAGAAATAAGGATATCCTCTGTTTACCAAGCGAGGCGGCGCTCTGATCAGCACACTGGACTCGAATTCGGTAGGTCAGTAGATTAAATCCCCTTCCGGCCAACCAGATTTACATTTTTAGTGATTTCCCTAAATGACAGGATTTTTTTTTTTTTTTTTTTTGATAAGGGTACCGCCGGTTTCCTTCCCCGTTCTTTCCTAATCGTCGACGGAACATTAAAACCTGATCTTCCTTTCCTTCCCATTTTTACATAATTCCAATCTCCTTTTTTTCTGTCATACGTTTCTGTGTGTGTTTTCTGTGAGTTATATACAGTTTCCTAACTTTTTTCGCGGTACGTAAATTTTCGGAAGCCGTAAGGCACATTCGTCTATCCGCAAACAGGGTCCTGAAGATGTGTCGACGAAAACTGTACCGAAACGCTTCTGGTAACCACAAATGGGTCTAAGCACTATGAGACTTAACATCTGAGGTCATCAGTCCCCTAGACTTAGAACTACTTAAACCTAAATAACCTAAAGACATCACACACATCCATGCCCGAGGCAGGTTTCGGACATGCGACCGTAGCAGCAGCGTTGTTTCGGGCTGAAGCGCCTAGAACCGCTCGGCCGCAGCCGCCGGCCTGGTAACCACACAAACAGTCTTTTATTTCAGTTGCAGAGACGATATTTTTGCGCTACCAAGATAGTAAGGGAAAGAAAGCGTACACAGAATGCACTTTTGACGGAAACAACTGGGACATTGTCTGTGTGAAAAGGCATGGTGTTGAGGTCTGGGACACCTTGTATGTCTGAGGTACGATATATTCATCGATCTTCAAAGATAATAACTGCGATTCAGTAGTGGTTATGCAAGAACTTTTGCAAAGAGCGGACGTTTGTCGTTATTTTGAATGGAGCTGCATTTAAGGGCGTATTCACTTTACAAAAACGCAGTTTTTATTTCCCAAAAAAATGTTCAAATGGCTCTGAGCACTATGGGACTTAACTTCTGAGGTCATCAGTCCCCTAGAACTTGTTAAACCTAACTAACCTAAGGACATCACACACATCCATGCCCGAGGCAGGATTCGAACCTGCGACCATAGCGGCCGCGCGGTTCCAGACTGAAGCGCCTAGAACCGGCTCGGCCATTCTGGCCGGCTTTTATTTCGCAGAATGTCTTGAACATGATATCATTGTCTACTTACAGAGATATAATAATGCGTGGATCTGCTATGTACACGGAACATTCACAGATGTTGGGATCCCGAAAGCCTTGCCAATCATTATCAACGAAATAAAAAAAAAAAAAAAAAAAAAAACAACTTTGCACTTGGACTATTTGTATTTTAATTCTTCAAATATTAGAACAGAAAAAATGTAGCATTCATCTACTGCCTCGAGCTATCAATTTCAACTACAATATCTGCTTTCTGGCGCATCACAAACACGATTTATCTCTATTACTCCGCAACTTCCCAGCAAGAGTTCACAAAGAAGAAGTACAAAGATAATATCTGCAGCAGTTTACATCGTTGTAAATGATATGAACTGATAACTACTTAGCAACAATTGGTAGATTTAAATTTACAAATTTTTGTATTACATCTTCCAAATTTATTCTAAACATAATAGGTGTTAATAGTTATTTAGGAAATAATGAATTTTAGTGTCTATAGTATTATAGGAACATGTAAATTTATAAAATGAAATTACCGATACCCGACGGTATCGAAGCATTCAGAATATGACTGAGGCTCGGTTACATCACACGAACCTACAATTAAAGCTGGGAGCCCCGCAGCGACAGGTAGCTGTCGGAAGGGGCAAGACGGATGGGAGCCGGTGGGATGCGCTCGTGGCTGTCAGCGCAGCGGGGTCCAGCGCCTCTCGGCGCACCGCCCCCGATAGTTTATGCATGAGGCCATAAAATTTAATGCGCAGATGAGTGCAGGGATACCGGCGGCGGCGGTCGCGGGGTCCGGGTTCGAGGGGCGCCTCCGCGGCCGCCTAACGGCCCGCGCGCTGGCTCCTCACGAAGGAGGCGCATCTTCGCCGTAAACCTGCGCGCCGGCCCACCGATTTATTAGCGTGCGGCACGAGTTTGGCCTGGAATCTCCGGCGAGGCGCGGCGCTCACACAACGGTACCCCGACGTGTCAGCTGGGGTCACCGAGGCAGCGCCGCGGGCCAGGGGTCGCTCCCACCTCCCCCACACTACACCCCCGCAGCTCGTGACCGGGGCAGCCGCGAGTCCTGTTATACCGGCGCTGCGCCGCCCACCACCCTCCCACACTTTTCCCAGTCTGTTCACGGGTACTCCACGCCAGTCCGGGCCCACCGCGAGTGGAGGATGGTGAATCCCAGAGATTAATTGCCTGCGATTATAAGACTGGTTCGTTGTGTACACAGTAGGGATGAACGGAACTGACGTGGATGTCGAAGATTGCCCAGTTAAGTCGACCGAATCGGATATTTTATTTAAGCCATTAGTATTTCGGAATGACAACAATGCTGTCAAAATTGTCAAATGGTTCAAATGGCTCTGAGCACTATGGGACTCAACTGCTGTGGTCATAAGTCCCCTAGAACTTAGAACTACTTAAACCTAACTAACCTAAGGACAGCACACAACACCCAGCCATCACGAGGCAGAGAAAATCCCTGACCCCGCCGGGAATCGAAACCGGGAACCCGGGCGTGGGAAGCGAGAACGCTACCGCACGACCACGAGATGCGGGCTCAAAATTGTCAGCCAGACTACTTAAATTATATATCTATTTTAATGTATTGACACATCAACTGAAGGCTATAGCAAATCATACATCTACATCCTACATGTATACTCCGCAAGGCACCCAACGGTGTGTGGCGGAGGGCCACTACATTACCTCCCTTTCCTGTTCCAGTCGCGTATGGTTCGCGGGAAGAACGACTGCCGGAAAGCCTCCGTGCGCGCTCGAATCTCTCTAATTTTAAATTCGTGATCTCCTCGGGAGGTATAAGTAGGGGGAAGCTATATATTCGATACCGCATCCAGAAACGCACCCTCTCGAAACCTGGACAGCAAGCTACACCGCGATGCAGAGCGCCTCTCTCGCAGAGTCGGCCACTGGAGTTTGCTAAACATCTCCGTAACGCTATCACGCTTACCAAATAACCCTGTGACGAAACGCGCCGCTCTTCTTTGAGTGGCACATTTCAAGTGTAAAATAATTGTACTTAAAATGAATAATTTTTTAATGGTGCTGCCGCCATTTGACTGTAATAATTTTTATCTTATTGCTATTCGATCCAGATTTCGGCCTTGTCCCATTTTCAAGCACAAAACTTCTTTATACATCAAAAGACATCAGGCTGGTATGAAATACAAGTCATTACCGAAGATGCGTGTGTGGTCATTAGGCCAGATCTGTCACTAGTAAAAGCAAGAACATCTCTAAAACGCCAAAATATGTTGCAAATGTCATTTCTGGACTCTGTAGCACAGATGTATATGAAACTGTTGACCAATAAACAGGTATACACCAGGCTACTGCATTTGTTCAGACACAGTAGCGTGGTGCATACTCCAAAGGTTTGGCTTCATCAGTTGCTTTTAACTGGAACCAAACTAACCTAATGCTGGGATATCTGTCATCGACCCTATTCACAGATAAGGCAAGCCTCACGAGGAAGTATTGTCAACCTACACAACACTCACAGGTGTGCTACGGTCGCAGGTTCGAATCCTGCCTCGGGCATGGATGTGTGTGATGTCCTTAGGTTAGTTAGGTTTGAGTAGTTCTAAGTCTAAGGACTGATGGCCACAGCAGTTGAGTCCCATAGTGCTCAGAGCCATTTAAACTCACAGGTGGGTTTACGGGGAGTCCCCACGGCATGGTGGCAACGAGCCATTAGCTCCGGTTCAGATTCAATGTGTGGGCGTGGATTGTTGGCGACCTCCTCCTGGGACAAGTCATCCTTTCACATCGCCTCACAGGCGAGGCGTATCTGCTCTTCCAGTGGGTGACAACGCCTTACTTGGTGGAATACATACCTTGGGCGGTACGAAGGGTAATTTGGCTGGTACGTAAAGGTACTCCAGTTGAATTCCACATACCCTGCGGATGCAATTCGACTTTATATACCCCGGTCGATGGAACGGACGAAGTGGTCCAGTCACATGGCTCATCCTGTCACCCGACATTAACCCTATAGGATATCTGTCTGTGAGATCACTAGACCGACGAAGTCATGCTTGCTGTGGCACTATTTAGTTGAAGCATAGCACATCTCAATGTGTGCATCAGTCGCTGCTCTATCCTGTTCGCACACACGCACTGGGAAGAAAAATGTTGACAATGCAGACTCCTGATGTAAGCATGAACACTTGTTGACAGGACTGGTATTACCTCCTGCTGGTTAGAGTGATCTGCGTTAATAAATTAACATCCTGGTTATTTCACTGATGTAAGAGCGTTGGCTTTCGCAGCGCGTCAATATGCATAAATTCCTTTTGGGTGTTAGGTCACTTAAATGCGCAGTACTAAAGCAACTTTTAAACGGACTTTTCCCTCGTCTTTGAAGAGCTCCTCTTCAGGGCGTCAGTTAGCTTCTCTAAAGAGAACAGCTGCAAAGATTGTCGAAACTTCGATTTTATAGTTGTTTTAGTATTTCATAACGACGCCGGCTAATATCCAGAAGAAATGTATTCGAAATTATATTTATTCCACCTTTTTAGAAATTTGTTAATTGTCATATTTTTCATTACTACAACATAATGGTAGTGAGGTCATTACATAAACATGTATTATTACTTCAGAAAGAATGCGCAGCGAATATGATGTTATGCAGGAGCGCTGGGCGCGGACAGCATCTTGGAATCAAAACCATTCGGATGACTGCAGAGCGACTCGGTTAGGAAAGACCATACTTCCTTCTCCACGAGACCTTGGTGCGATGGTCAACAGAAAGTTAAGAAGTTCCATGCAGCTTTAAGAAATTTCATACCGCTCTCGCTCAACCATCTTCTACATTTTATTCATAAGGTAAATGTTGCTGCGGTGTTAAGAGCTAGTACCGCACTTAATGTATCAGATACGATGAGGATCTTGTTCAATCCAAACGGCATGTGAGACTGGGATTTATGTATGACGAATATTTCGTCCATACGGAAAGTATTGTGGCTCTGAGCACTATGGGACTTAACATCTATGGTCATCAGTCCCCTGAAAGTATTGTGAGGGCAGCCACTGTTGACAAGTAAAAATAAAACTGTTTTCTGCGTCAGGCACTTGTTTATTTTGACAGTACGCGTTTCGATGGTTCACACCATCTTCTTCAGGTGGAGAATTGCTTTCTTCATGTTGTTCGGAGTGTTGATGAAGAGTAAAGACGTCTTTTCATGGTAGCAGCCCAAGGGCAGTGTTGGTTATGTTACATCTTTTGCCAATGATAAAAATTTTTATTTATAAAACGCACTTTTGAATTTAAAAAAACCTGAATTTCTGACAGTGAACTGTGCTGACAGAGGCGGTAGAGCCGTAAAAAGTCTGCATACCTGTCGTGTGTCCTCTCCACTGTACATTATGTTTACACAGTCACTTCAATGATGATGAACATGTGACAGATCGGCTTGCTTACATTGAACACAAGAATATTTTATGCATAAATACGATTTTCTTTTTAAATTTTTTAGAAAAATTGTTATACGTACAAACGTTTTTATTTTTTGTTTTCATAGTTTTCACTTTCGTAATTTTTTATAAAGATGAAAAATAAAAACATGTATGTAAGAATCATTTAATCTTTCATCTTTAAGTCCAATTTAATCAAGCATATCTGTAAAATGTACAACGTTTTTGAGGCGACACTGTAAACATAAGGCACAATGGAAAGGACATCCAACAGGCAGCAGTACGCAGACTTTTTACGACTCCGTCTCTGTAAGTACAATTCACTGTCTGAAATTCATGATTTTTAACCTCAGAAGTGCCTTTGTCAATAGAAATTGTTTATATTAGTAAAAGACGCAGCATAACCTACACTACCCTTGGTCTGCTACAACAAAAAGACGTATGTGCTCTTCACCAACAACTGCTATGTAAATAAACAATTCTCCAACTGAAGATGATGATGTGAACCATCGAAACGTTTAGTGGCAAAATAAGCAAGTGACTGACGCAGAAAATTGTTTTATGCGTATATTTCTGCTGGCCACTGCCTGTGCGATGACATTTTCAAAGCTTGAGTGCGTAATATTGCTAACCGTGACGACAGACTGGAGCACCTGCTGCACTGTAGTGACGCTGTATAGCGAACGTGGACTGCGTGTAGCTGTGGAGATGCGCTCGCAGATGACCTCGCGCGGCTTAAGCGCACTGCGGGCGCCTCGATGGCTGGGGAAAGCGCATCCACTTGGCGAGGACAATGGCGACCCGGCGGCCGCCGCGACACGGAAAACACAGAAATGTCAACGGGGAGGTGCGCGGCGCATCTGCCGACCCCGTGACCCAGTCGCTCCGCCGCTGGCTGGCTAACGGCGGAGAAAGCGGCTCCGCTGCCTCCCAACTGCCTGCACAGCCTTGGACCACCTGCGAGGGTGTCGTACAGCTGCGTCCCGCCTCGAAATCACTGCAACTAACTCTGGGCTGTTTCCAAATTAGTTTGATACTCATTGTAATGCAGTGCAGCAAGGGCGCACCCAGCTTAATCTCTTGATAATGCTAGACAACAGAACCTTATTTACAAATGTTACTTACGACATGCAGCTAGATTTAGTTACATCCATCTTGCCGATAATAGAAGCCCCTGTCACAATTGTTCCTAGTTGGTGAAATATTTATATATAGATCGTTTGTAATAGGAAAGACCTTGCATTGGAAGAGAGACGTTTCCCAGCAGAGAAGATAAACAGGTGCTTATAGCTCTTACGGTATTTATTTTAGAGCCTGTGTTTAATGACAATTTCTGTTTTGTGCCTACGCTACCACCTCTCAAGATATGGAATATTTTTAACCACATGTATTTTGTCGTGACTGTTCACCTGAAGATGCATTAATCGGAAGGTTGGGTTGTGCATGGTGGCCCGCCGGTGTTTTTCGGAAGGCTGAGAGCTTTATATATATATATTGAGAGGTGGTGGCGTAGACACAAAAAAAAGTTGTCATTAAACACAGGCTTTAAAAGAAATACCGTAATAGCTGTAAGAACCTGTTTATCTTCTCTACTGGGAGACGTCTCTCTTCCCATGCAAGGTCTTTCCAGTGACGAACGATCGACAGAGTGCAGTAAACAAATAAGAACATGTCATAGTCTTGGGTATTAATAACCGGTTCAGATGTATTTAGTCCTTTATTACTGGATCATTACCGGTTTCGTGACATCAAAAGCCACATCTTCAGGTGAACATATGATTGAAATATTAGACCGGAAAAGCTCGAAATCTTTTTACTCAACATTCGTTGTCCGTCAAAACAAAACACCGCTAAAAGACGGCGTGTCAAAGATCAAAAACTGCCAGATTCCAATATAGTGGATAGGTTTTGTTTCGACAAAATTGTTGGGTAAGAAGATGCCGAGATTTTCTATTCTAATATTTTAATCATATGTTGACCTGAAGATGTTGCTTTTAGTGCCACGAAACCGGTTGTGAGCCAGTAATAAAGGACTAAATACAGGTGAAGCGGTTATTAATAACCGATGTGTGTACTCATAGTTGTGGTTGCCCCATCTACAAGGTTGTCTGCAGACCATACTTTAGCTGTGAAACTGCAGGGCTTCTAATGTAATCTTTTTGGTAATACATACGATGTGCACTTGTAAGAGCCATCGCTAAACATCATGTCTGCCATATCCCGTGAGGAATATAAAAGGTTGTGGTGTCGTCCAGAGATCGCGATGCCACACCAAAATCAGTAAAGCACATTTATGCCACAGACGTTAGCGGTGTCTCGCTGCAATCCGCTACGACGTATGGATGCCCTCCAGAACACCACGCCTCCCACTTTAGAACTACGGCGCCCTCATACTGAAGTCAGTATTGAGATGAGCTTGGAAGCTTCAGCAGTCATATCATCGAGTAGGACAGTCTTAGACGAAGTATCAGCGGAACATGAATTTGAGGTGTTGTTGAACACGGTACTTCAAGAGAACAGTTTGTGATTGTACGCATCAAGCGATGCTTTCATAGTGAATGACATCTGTAAATATTCCACTCACTACTGTGACAAAGAAATGCCTCAAGTTAAGTAAATCTTTTTATTAAGTCATGTAATGAAGTGGACTAATATTTCATGCGTTAGAGTTGCTATGAATTATCTCCCAGAGGACTCAAAGGACGATTGTAGTTTCGTCTAGCCACACTCTGATAAGTGCAAAGATAAAACTACAACGTAAATGAATTTTACAAACTTATCAGATATATACCTGATTCCATTAGAATTAATGTGTGCGCTGCAATTGCCCAGATTTATGAATATGGTTTACAGTAAGAACACTCAATGCTGTATCCATGGAAAATAACAGACGAATGTGTTCTCATTTTTTTTACTGCTTTCGTAATAGCAAATAGCTTGCAATAGCAGAGATGTGTTTCGGAGTAGCGAAGACGAACAAGTGTTCGTAACTTTGGGGGTATTCATTTTAGACTCCATATTTTGTGTCATGTTTCGGTCCATACTGCCACCTCTCGAAATACTGAACTTTTTTTAAATATCCTACAGGGTTGTTATGGAAACAGATGTTCGACAACTACTTTTTTTTTACTGATTTACACTTAAGTTCTTTGCAGCTAGTTTCGGGGTCTTGGTCCCTTTCTCAACCACTCATTCTTGTTATCAGCCAAGCTCTCAAGCTGGAAATCTGGCATACATTCCCATTCGTATGGAATTTCAGTTTAACTGCGGACAGTGGTGACGCTAGGTTCCAGTCTGACGGATTGGCTGATAACAAGACTGAGTCCTTGAGAAACACGCCGAGACCCTGGAACTAACTACGAAGAAGTTAAAATATTCTCCTTCGAAAGTAATGGAAAAGATAATGAAAAGCTCAGTAAATAAATACACTTGTTTAGTTCTAAGCTGAAAATAGAATTTTTTTATGAAATAATCTATATAGTGCAACAGAGGCTTGTTAGTAAGACCGGTATTTTATCAGCACAACACGTTTGGGCAGCATGCTTCTATCATGAAGTGCATTTACGGTTACTTTACATTGCAATTAATATTAATCGAGGTTAGTTTCCTTTGCTGTGTGTGCCAGAGAGATTAGTTGTCGAAAAAGAATCTTGTTCAGGAAGATAAATACGTTCCAGTGTGTACATTATGCGATAAGCATGATTAGTCGCACTGTAATTATTTATCTTCCTGAAAAGGCGTCTTTTTCGACACATAATCTCCGTGGCACAGCAAATTAAACTAACTTCACTTCACATTAATTACAATGTCAAAATAATCGTAAATGCAACTGATAATGACAGCAAGCTATGGAAACGTGTCGTGCTAATAACATGTTAATAACAAGTTACTGTTGCAGTATACATTATTTCATAAAAATCTTACAGTATAGTCCCAGCCCTCAAATAACATCCGTATAACATGGATAAATTTAAGGAAATAGGAAGACTAACCAAAATCTTTTACAATATTTTGCAGAACTGAAAGGAAAGCCCACAGAAGATGACACATGGGGGTTTAAACATGTATGAGTAAACAATAAGAAAATGTAAAACATAGTGTTTTGTAGAAGGAAAGTTTTCAAAAAAGTATAGTATTTTAACTGAATCGTGAGCTCCGAAAGTAGACCTTATCGTGACGCAACAAATAAAATGCCGATGTTAGTGGTGAAACGATTAGAATGTTCATTCACAATATTCCATAATTTTTCTGTGTTCAGAGGTCGCCAGTTTATGTAGCACTGCTAATTGCAGTCGCAACAGCAAGCTTAACACGAAAAGTAGTAAGAATAGTATGAGGGGTATTCAGATCAAAATGGCTCTGAGCACTATGGGACTTAACTGCTGAGGTCATCAGTCCCCTAGAACTTAGAACTACTTAAACCTAACTAACCTGAGGACATCACACACATCCATGCCCGAGGCAGGATTCGAACCTGCGACCGTAGCGGTCGCGCGGTTCCAGACTGAAGTGCCTAGAAACGCTCGGCCACCCTGGTCGGCAGTATTAAGATCAGTAGCAAAACGTAAAGGACTGTGAAAATCAAAAATGTTGTATTTGCAACAGTTAGTTACACCTTCCAGCTACATCTCTAAACAGTCGCCGCTCCGACGAAGACATTTGTCGTAGTGTTGAAGCAATTATCCAATAAACTTGTGATAGAAGGCAGCTGGCTGTGTTTTCTACCAGTTCTCCACAATGGTCTACAGATCACGGACAGTGCCAAAATGTTGTTTCATTTGCAGCGGTTGATATGAGCAGAGACGAAACTCAGGGGATCCAGTTTCGAGCTGTATTGTAGGTGATCAAACACTTCCCATCGTAAATGCTGCACGAGCATCTTCATTGCTCCAACAGAGTGCGGCCGAGAATTGGCATGAAGAAGGAAATGCATGGCAGTTACGTTATGTGGGCTGCATGACATCAGGCGAATTCTCTCTCTTATCTGGGCATCTTTACGTGCTCACTGTGCGTTCAGAACTGAAAAGAGGGACGGGATGCGATCGACAGGCATACTAGAGACACTGCCCAACAAATCTGTGCCAAGCTTCATCGTGTTTTCGGTGTGGTTTTCATTTCGTGCTCGATCGAACTTTACTTTCCGAATAGCGCTCGTTTTACAACTACACGGACTATGATGATGGTGGGGTTTTGAGACAAATGCAGTAGTAGTCTGTCGGACAAGAGTGCCGCTGCTGTTAAGTTGGAGGCGGTGAAAATCTCGTGGCGAGCGCGCGTCCGTATGTACGAGGCGAAACAGCACCGGTTGGACCAGGCCATCTTTCTTGTCTCCCGGAACCCGTTATCCGGGCAGCATTTATGCGCGACAGAGCGTCGGAGGCCGGAGGATTTCCTCCTTTGTTGACGATCCGATGCCGTTTCCCACACACGTGCCTCGCCGGCTCTGCGCTGAGCGGTACTTTTCACCTGGCACCTGGCTGGCAGGCGACAGCGATACGCGCTCCGCGACAAAGGTCGCGCACTCTGAGCGCGCGCATTCGAGCTCTCTCAGTGATACCCTTTCCTTTTCTCTTGTTGCTAAATACGGCGAAAGATGTTTCACATTTTCAAAATAGTCTTAAGGAAGAAACTCTGCCTCGCTGTCCACCTACAAAGGAGGCAGCTTACAAAATCCTCGTTCGATCAATACCTGAATACTGATCGTCAGTCTGGATCTAGGATTCGATTCGATTGATGGAGTAAAGTAGGGAAGATCCAAGGAAGAGTAGCGCGTTCCGTTACCGTTCATTTAGTAAGCACGAAAGCGTCGGACAGATGCTAGGCCATCTCCAATGGCAGACGCTGCAAGACAGGCGTTAAACATCAATGTGTAGTTTACTGTTAAACGTTCGGGGAGCGTACGTTCCTGACATAGTCAGTCAATATATTGACTCCTCCTATGTACACCTCGTGGAAGGATCATGAAGCTAAGTTCAGAGAGAGTCGAGCTCACAAGGAGGATTACCAGCAATCGTTCTTCCTGGGAACCATTTGGGACTGGAACAGAGAAAGGGAGAAGAGACAGTGGTACCCACTGATGATTGACTTGAGGGAAGTTGCACTGAATTTGTGACACTATCTATGAATTAGAATTTTTTTCAGAAAACTGCAACTAGTTACACATTTGTTAAAGCAAATAATTTCACATGCGACTTGTTCCATTTCTACACGATTGCAGGCGTGTTTAACTCGTTACTTTTGTAAATATACAGGTACATATCTCCAATTAAAGATAAAAAAACTTGTTCCAATTGGCTGCGATTGGTGGGATCAAGTTATATTGCTTCCGTGGTCGTTACTGAAGACTATAAGATACCAATGTGATATATGAGGACAGACATTGAATTTAATTTATTACCAGGCAGGAAGGTAAAATATATTGAATTTTTACTGATTGTACACCCAACAGAACACCGTAAAAGTGATTACTATACGAGTATATCCCATCCCACATCGCCTCAAATGCAGTTAGAGAAACTGAAGTGAACATAAATTTTAGGTCTGTCACTTTGTACTGACAAGGCCGTCTGGTGTGGCCGTGCGGTTCTAGGCGCTTCAGTCTGGAACCGCGTGACCGCTACGGTCGCAGGTTCGAATCCTGCCTCGGGCATGGATGTGTGTGATGTCCTTAGGTTAGTTAGGTTTAATTAGTTCTAAGTTCTAGGCGACTGATGACCTCAGAAAGTAAGTCGCATAGTTCTCAGAGCCATTTGAACCATTTTTTTTGTACTTACAAACATGTTTTTAAATGTGACTACGTAGTAGAAGCTGTTCTTGATAAACGTCGCATACGAAATAAAAGATGCTGGTGAAAACTTTTTATTTGTCAAAATCAGTTCGTCAGACTACAGCTTAGATTATATGAGTTCAACTTCCCAATTCTTATAATCTGTCGTACAACAGCATTCGAATGTAAGAGAAACTTCGACCGACATTTGTTTATCATGGAAAAATATATTCGCTTTCTCTCGTAATACACCAAGAGCATTTACAAACGATGTGCTTCACCGTTTGAGAATCAGCATCGAAGCATCACTTGGGATAAAGGTTCCCATTTATGAATGAAATCCCCCAATCCTCCATGATATCTAGAATCCAGTACTACCATAATCCTTTAATAAAAAATATAACTGAATCGATGCTGTCAACTGGCTCCATTTCACGTACGAATTTCGTTTGGTATGAGCAAGTCGCTGGCAATTAACCAACCGCACGTCTGTGCTTCAACTTTGTTAGTATGTACCGGTATGACATTTTACGTCTTCTGGTGCTTGCACTTGTTATTTATTCTCAATACATTGCAGATTTGAACCACTATACGAACGTCAGCATAGTACACTCCTGGAAATGGAAAAAAGAACACATTGACACCGGTGTGTCAGACCCACCATACTTGCTCCGGACACTGCGAGAGGGCTGTACAAGCAATGATCACACGCACGGCACAGCGGACACACCAGGAACCGCGGTGTTGGCCGTCGAATGGCGCTAGCTGCGCAGCATTTGTGCACCGCCGCCGTCAGTGTCAGCCAGTTTGCCGTGGCATACGGAGCTCCATCGCAGTCTTTAACACTGGTAGCATGCCGCGACAGCGTGGACGTGAACCGTATGTGCAGTTGACGGACTTTGAGCGAGGGCGTATAGTGGGCATGCGGGAGGCCGGGTGGACGTACCGCCGAATTACTCAACACGTGGGGCGTGAGGTCTCCACAGTACATCGATGTTGTCGCCAGTGGTCGGCGGAAGGTGCACGTGCCCGTCGACCTGGGACCGGACCGCAGCGACGCACGGATGCACGCCAAGACCGTAGGATCCTACGCAGTGCCGTAGGGGACCGCACCGCCACTTCCCAGCAAATTAGGGACACTGTTGCTCCTGGGGTATCGGCGAGGACCATTCGAAACCGTCTCCATGAAGCTGGGCTACGGTCCCGCACACCGTTAGGCCGTCTTCCGCTCACGCCCCAACATCGTGCAGCCCGCCTCCAGTGGTGTCGTGAATGGAGGGACGAATGGAGACGTGTCGTCTTCAGCGATGAGAGTCGCTTCTGCCTTGGTGCCAATGATGGTCGTATGCGTGTTTGGCGCCGTGCAGGTGAGCGCCACAATCAGGACTGCATACGACCGAGGCACACAGGGCCAACACCCGGCATCATGGTGTGGGGAGCGATCTCCTACACTGGCCGTACACCACTGGTGATCGTCGAGGGGACACTGAATAGTGCACGGTACATCCAAACCGTCATCGAACCCATCGTTCTACCATTCCTAGACCGGCAAGGGAACTTGCTGTTCCAACAGGACAATGCACGTCCGCATGTATCCCGTGCCACCCAACGTGCTCTAGAAGGTGTAAGTCAACTACCCTGGCCAGCAAGATCTCCGGATCTGTCCCCCATTGAGCATGTTTGGGACTGGATGAAGCGTCGTCTCACGCGGTCTGCACGTCCAGCACGAACGCTGGTCCAACTGAGGCGCCAGGTGGAAATGGCATGGCAAGCCGTTTCACAGGACTACATCCAGCATCTCTACGATCGTGTCCATGGGAGAATAGCAGCCTGCATTGCTGCGAAAGGTGGATATACAGTGTACTAGTGCCGACATTGTGCATGCTCTGTTGCCTGTGTCTATGTGCCTGTGGTTCTGTCAGTGTGATCATGTGATGTATCTGACCCCAGGAATGTGTCAATAAAGTTTCCCCTTCCTGGGACAATGAATTCACGGTGTTCTTATTTCAATTTCCAGGAGTGTATTAGTCGTAGCAATCATAAAACGGTCTCTGCATGGCAGTTTCATTACGTTGTCGGAGCCCACAATTTTGACAATTTATTGGCAAACGAATTGTAGTACTGACCAAAATTTATTTGTGTGGTCTGTCTGGAGGAGGGTGCACGATGTGACATGCACTCCCGGAAGAAATACAGTGGCGTTCTTTACGATGTGAACTTTTTTTTCCTGCTGCTCCCAGAAGACATTTGAAGTGGCTTAGGTTACGCGCCTGTATCTGCTGTTTACGCTCCTATGTAAACCCTATGACGTAAATGTGAGCCACTTCAAGTTAAATCCTCGCTCTACACAAACGTAAACAACTGTGTCATGTACTGCTATGTTTTCATGTGCAGTGTTGCACTGGAACTGAACTTTAAAATAGGACGTGCAGAACGCTTATGCAGCATATGTAGAACACACTATACGAAAATACTCTCTCACGAAACAAGTGTAAAGCTGAAAGAAGAAATAGTTTCATGCGTTCTGTTCTTATTTAATCAGATTGCCTGCTTTTGTATCGATTACAAGATATGTGATTGAAAAATAGATTAGTCCTATCACTGATTTGAAGCTTAATATCAATTTTCGTTAGAAGTGTACTAAAATGCTACGGCACATCGTAACGTGTAAAGAGTGTAAGAGTGTAATATCATACTCGTGGCAGCGATTAGACCATTGGAAAGCAACTGAAGCTAAGAAATTATTACTTAAAAACTAGTGGATAAGCAAGGTAGTTCAGTAGCACTGAAAGCCTAGTTGCTCAATATATGAAAGAATCGTAAATTTAAAAGGCGAGGTAAGTTCTGTCCGTCATAGAGATGAATCAGAATGTTATTTTATCCCGTGAAGTTCTTTTGTCAAGCAATAGTTTTCCACTAATTTTCACCTCTGTCTCAATTCATCACAATGCGTGTTTTCTGTGCTTAAGCAAGAGTGATAAACTTGAAAAAAAATTTCTTAGGTTGTTCGTTTTTGTCAGACCAGTCTTGCGACAGATATCGACTGGACGCCTACAGTTTCCTATGTCCTGTGCTTCTTCCTTAATATGCTGGAAACTTCGTCCATTTTTTAAGTTATACATCATTCCGAACCTTAGTCTCCCGTAATTTTTCTTTTCTGTAACCTTACCTTCGAATCCCCGTCCGACCATCCAGATTTAGGTTTTCTGTCACTGCCCTAAACTGCTCCAGGCAAATGCCGGTATGGTTCCTTTGAAAAGGGCACAGCCGATTTCCTTTCCGATTCTTTTCTAATCCTTTCTTCTTATGTTAGATGACTATTGGTTGTGGAAAATATCAGCGCAGCATACGTCCCAGCCAAGATTTTCCCCTCATTTTATCATTTTCACTGGTTCTTTTTCCTTTCTCGTTTTTTAAAAAATATTTCGTCGTTACTCGTACTACCAGCCCACTTCATTTCAAGTATTTTTCTCCTCCATACCACATTTCAAAGTTACCAAAGTTTTAAATATATTTCTTTTAGTACATACTTGATTCATTGCCGTATATTACTACACTCCATACAAAATAATACGTGAATCTCTTTCTCATATCTGTCGGGATTCCTTTTGCAGACAATGAATTCCGTGTTTCCACAATCTTTATTTATTTATTTATTTTCTTAACTTTAATAAAGTCAAAGTATAGGACTGAGATGCAAGAACTTGAATTCGGTCTGTCAGGAACAAATTAATACTTACATGAGGATTCTTTTCATTAATTTACGTGATGGTGATTATGGTGATAATTTTTGTTCAGAGCGTTATTTTTAGTAGAATTTGAATTGCGGGTTTAGTCCTCGTCGTCAATTTTCTTGGGAGCTATGGACTGTATTAGAGATTTGAAAGACTGTCTGACAATGACACTACAGATAGCGGCTGCTTATTAAATAGTAAAATCTATAATAAAAATCAGGCATTGGAGCGTTGCACGTATAGTACAGGAATACTTTACCTGATATTCTGTGTCTCCTATCCTTCATTGTTTTCCGCGAGTCTCATTCCTCGCGTTCAGTCCTGTTGGGGACTTCCTAGACATGGTTTCTACACGATCGCAATATAGTTGGTTGACGACTGATCTCTTCTGTTTGTTTCCACCCTGCACATAAGTTTCCAATAAACTTCATCTGTAGATCTTTCCCTTGGAAAAAATAAATCGATAACTCGGCCATTGTATGTGTGGGATTTTGTCAATAGCGGCGTTACTTCCTACTGTCTTTTGGAGTCTGTCCCTACTGTTGGAGGCATATAGAAGGCACGTGTCGTTCACAGCCTTCCACGATTTCTGGACGCTGCAGTAACGTCCGCGGCCACACCCTCCAGACTTGCACGACTGCCGCGGAGGGCATCGGCGCGCCGTTATCGCGGCGACACGCCAACGCCAGATGCCCGGAGAGGATAACAGAGGCGGGCGTGGTTTTCCCAATCAGGCCCCGGCACGACGCGCGGAATTAGCGACGCGGTAAATTGGAAGCGACCAGTCTTAGCACAGCGCAGGGGATCGGCTCGCAGATAGCGCCGGGACAGAGTGGAACGCGACGCGCGGGCGCCAATCACGTCTCCGGTCCCACAGACGTCGCTGCGCGCCCTTGGCGATACCGGGTGTCCCAGAAGACCTGCCTCATTCCAGACAATTGTTTCCATCCGTTACGCAAAGAAATACAGTATGTTGCTAGAACCTGAAGTTATTTCAGCAACATTTCAAGTCTCGAGGATTCCCTCAAAGTCTATGGGGAAGTCCCGCAAACGGGAGGCAGCCTGAACAACCCACAAAAGGAGAAGCAGGAAATATTTCGCTACCTGCCTTCGGGACGGAACATTTTAGTCCCAACCTGCGGCTTGTCCCAAGCCTCAGCGGCCTTTAAGCCTCTTTTGCGCGAGCAACTTTCTTGTCTCAGTCGAATAGTCGTGGCGTCTACTGTCACCCCCCTCCCCCCTTTCCACATCACCACCACCACCCTCACCACCAATTCTCCCAAGCGCATTATTCCTGTACTAAGTCACAGCCGAAATTAGTCAACTCATACAAATACATGTCTAACAGTTGCTACGGATATAAAATGCAATGTAGGTAACAGACTTGGTTGATTGGTAGAACACAGGGAAAGTGCAGTCTACAAAGGAACTTGCTTGCGAAGCACTCGTACGATCCATCCTATATTATTGCTCAGGTGTACTGTACCCATGCCAAATAACACCATCAGGGAGTATTGAGCGTATACGGAGAAGGGCAGCACGAATGGTCACAGGTTCGTTTGACCCACGGGAGAGCACCGTGGAGGCACTGAAAAACCCGAACTGTCAGACACTTTAATATAGTCACTTCATCTTCTCCAGGAGCTTCGCTAACCGCGGTGACCGAGCAGTTCTAGGCGCTTCAGTCCGGAACCGCGAGACTGCTACGATCGCAGGTTCGAATCCTGCCTCGAGCATGGATGTGTGTGATGTTCTTAGGTTAGTTAGGTTTAAGTAGTTCTAAGTTCTAGGGTGCCTCAGCGATACAGATAGCCGTACCGTAGGTGCAACCACAACGGAGGGGTATCTGTTGAGAGGCCAGACAAACGTGTGGTTCCTGAAGAGGGGCAGCAGCCTTTTCAGTAGTTGCAAGGGCAACAGTCTGGATGATTGACTGATCTGGCCTTGTAACAATAACCAAAACGGCCATGCTGTGCTGGTACTGCGAACGGCTGAAAGCAAGGGGAAACTACAGCCGTAATTTTTCCCGAGGGCATGCAGCTTTACTGTATGATTACATGATGAAGCAGATTCAGAAGGATGTAGGTTGCAGTAGGTACTGGGAGGGCATTCCACATTGGTCTCCTGCCCTCCATTTTCATCTTGTGTATCTTCTTAGGCGTCCTCGTCTCCTCATCTTTAAACCCTGCTGTGCGGCTGATCCCGGCGGAGGTTCGACTCCTCCCCCCCTCGGGCATGGGTGTGTGTGTTTGTCCTTGGGATAATTTATGTTAAGTAGTGTCTAAGCTTAGGGACTCATGACCTTAGCAGTTGAGTCCCATAAGATTTCACACACATTTGACCATCTTTTCAAAACCCTGTACAATTCTACTCTTTCCTTTCTGTCTTCTGTTGCAGAATTCTTCATGTATCTCCCTAGCTCTTTTATTGAGCGACCCCTTCTCAAAGTCGTAGTAGACGGGCGATTGGCCTGTAGGGGCCAAATATAGTTGCGACCTGTGCCCCATGACCGCTACTTTACGCAGATATGTAGACGAAACACGACTACTATAACCGGCATCCGGCTGGGTCAGGGCTGTTACTCTTTCACAGTTTTACAGGATGAAAGTTGAGCCATCTCCGTACTGCGGAGAACATAAAAATGAGATTGCAGACCCTAGCCATGTGATAATAGGATGTTTGTTTTACGAACGATAACGGTGTAAGCTTCTTAGGGACTTGATCAGAGCAGGAATTCCCCAATCTACCTCTGTGACAGACCTGTTTCGGCGTCTGTCCACGGCGGACTATTCAGTATTAGCCAGGTTCTGCAAAAAGCAGGCGGACAGCTACAAATCAGACGCATAGGTAGCGGAAATCTCACCAAAGAGGTCGTTAGTTGGAATCCATCATGTGAACTATCAGTGGTCAGCGAAACAACTACCGGCGAGGCAGTTTTGATGCCGCCGATGTTGTCGTCAAGGGAATTCGTATGTTCAAGGTACTCAAACGCGATATATCCGGAGAACTGCTGTCTTCCCGAGAAATTATGTGTTCAAGTTACTCAGACGCAATACATACAGCTCCAGTGAACATTCATTCCTCTTTGTTACTGTAATATTCTCTTCCAATACTATTTCACAAAATGTATCATGACGTTTCAATTGTATCACTACACTATAGAAAAATTCCTATATTGTGTATGTGATATTTAATAACAGTGCCGTCAGCACTCATTTCCCTGGCTAAATGGCTAACACCAAAGACCAAGAGGTAAATAACTTCAAAAAATGACCGCTACGGTAATTGTGAGAATCGAAGAGAACCTTGAAAAGTGCCGGTGCTCTAGTGAAGCAGGCTAAGAGGTCAACAACGGATAAATAACATGCTTTAAAAATGTAATACCGTTTTATTGATAAATGTAACTCGACTGAAATCTGGTCATTCTTTGCCAGGCGCCCTGTTATAAAATGTCGATCGCCAGAGCAACTGTTTCTCCCTTATAGCGGCGTCCTGCTCAATTTGTGGCGGCTAATTAAGTTTGGCGCAGGGGGGCCGCAGCGGTGCGCGGCGCGCGGCCTGCCGACAGGCGGTTGGCGGCCGTGACGTCACGCGGCGACACGCTCGCTCTGTCACGTACCGGGATTTACTGGCGCAGTCTGCCGGCGATGCTCGCGGGGAACGGAGATGCTGCGGTTTAGCGAAACGGCGCCTGTTCAGCAGCAGCTGGGCGGTCCCGCTTCGCAAATGAGGGATTGCGTGTTGCGTGACGAAATCGGGATCTCGAATGACAGTAGAAACGTTAATGGCTTCCTCCCTGCTCCACATTCCATCGCATTAAGTTTAACTGGATGGCGATAACGATAAGAAGTATGAATGATTTTTGTCCCGGTGAAGCTTTCATTAATAAGAACAGTGTTCCACTCGAGGAGTGTTCTCAGGTAGCACATGATGAAGGTAACGAATTCCGTTATCGAAATGTCGTGCAAGAACGACGCTGATATCCGGCAGAATACCCGAAACCTCAAAGATGTCAAAAAGAATGTTGCTGTTTCGGTCATCGACCATAATATCAAATGGTTCAAATGGCTCTGAGCACTATGGGACTTAACATCTATGGTCATCAGTCCCCTAGAACTTAGAACTACTTAAACCTAACTAACCTAAGGACGTCACACAACACCCAGTCATCACGAGGCAGAGAAAATCCTGACCCCGCCGGGAATCGAATCCGGGAACCCGGGCGCGGGAATCGAGAACGCTACCGCAAGATCACGAGCTGCGGACGACCATAATATCGTTTTAACACACAATATGAATATGAATGCGGCCTATGATTTCTCCTCACTGAATACCTTTACCTGTCGAGAATCTACGTCTACATCTGAGGCTATTTCTGGTACGGAACCCTTTCCCTGTGCCATTCACAAATCATTTTTTCGTGGATGGATTACGTTTCCTTGAGATTCCTGCTTTTCCTGCACTTCGTGTTTTGTGGTAATTCCACTTTGTCACTCTGGATGGTTACTCCCACGTATTCTTCGGTGGTTATTGTTAACAGTGGTTTGTCGCCAGTAATATAACAGTACAGTAGTGGACTTCTTCCACTATTGTGTATAATATTATTCTTTAATTAACATCTGGGGTCAAATGTCAATCCCTGCATCGATACTCTACAGGTCTTCCTGCAATACAATCATTATATAACTTACTTCCGTTAAAGTTACCACCCCTGCCTACCAGTTTCGTACCTAGTACTTTTGATGGATCACAGGAAACGGTGATTCGTTGTATACAATTCTGAAATGAAAATTCTGAGTCTGCTGTAAGATCTTTACAGTAACACATATTCCCCAGATCCGATACATGGTTTTAATCTGCCAGGAACTTTCAAAACCGCACAGACTCCACTATCGAGTGAAATATTTATTGTAGGAACTCTTAGTGTGGCTAATGAGTAGACACATAGAAAAGCCTTACTTACGAATTATAAGTTTCGGAAATATTCAAAGTTCTGTTGATACCTAGATACACAAAATGGCCGCTTCGTCAGCCGAACAATGGTTGAAAAAAAAGCTACAGTAGACTCATTAAAGGAATCATAGCTTTAGTCCGTAGTTTGTGAAGAAACTCACTGACAGTCTAAATTTACCGGTCGTTATACCAGTTCTGGTCCAGTCGCCTTCGAATACAGTCCTTTCACTTATTATCGTGTCAGTAGTTTCGGAAAATTTAAATTCCATAGTTCACTATCATGCAACGCCCTACCATTGCGCGAACGTCCAGTGCCGATGGTCACGTCCAACTAGCAGTCATTGCTCGCCATGAGACGCTGATATCGCCTGGATGGGTTTATATCGATGGTAGGTCGTTGGTTATAATATTCTGGATGATCAGTGTATAACAAGTGTTTTATTCAGAATCGATTGTGACTTTTCATTTTTATTATAATAAATGTTTCACTAACATGTACAAAGCAAAATATAGACATTCTGGAGCAACTGAATAGCTGAATTTCTAACATTAACTTTGAAACTGCACCTGCGTAAGTTGTACTTGTATTCTGTTATACGGTACGGTAACGCAATTTGCAACTTTTCACTAGTGGTTGTAATTAGTAACTGACGTAGCCGGGTAACTGAAATGAAATTCCTGCGAAGAAAAAGTGCTAAAGAACAATGAAGCCATAATGTATCCATCCGACCGGTTGTCTGACATAACCAGTGGGTTAACACTTACGCACTTACGTATTCACCACATTCTTGATTCCACGGACGATGGCTAATATGCGCGTGTGCGGAATAAGGAATAGGCCGCACTTTATAGGTCTAAATCAGCCTCTTACTGCAACGTATTCTCAATTACTACTATGAAGCACCTCTGGATGTATACCTTCGACAGCATTAACGATCTACGCAGGGAAAACAAGTTGCCAATTCATATAAAAAAGGGGCAGCTCCCGTTATGCGCCTATGCAGATACCTGTCTTGAATGTGAAATCTCGCGGGGCCGTGGGAAGCTCAGCCCGTCGCAAGCTAGACCGGTCGGGGCCGTTATATTGCACGCCGCGCTGCCGCGGCGGGCCGCCTGGCAAATGCGATATCTTATCCGCTAATGCCGCCTTCATAGGGACCGGCGGCAATTTTCCTACCGCGCCTTGTTACCGTGGTAACGCCGACTCCGTCTAAACAGCTTATATACATGCGCCACTCCCGGAACCGCAGTTTTCGGCAGCCGTACAGCTTTGGACGTACATTTCGTGCGGTGACCACTACCTGTGGGCTTGAAAGTGGGAAAAATTTACGAAACTGGAAGTAGTGTGCCCGTAGATCGTACTCCGTATCTAGGAACAACTATGACTAACTTCTCCGCTTCTTGTTCTTCCACGGCTAGCAGTTTAATGTGTTAGTAATCACCGCGTTTCGATCGATTACTTATAACGTAATCTAGCCTCCGCCCATGCGATTAGCTGGCAATATTCAATAAAGATCATCCGTCCCATATTCTCTCTGCTGGAGCAAATAGTAGATGAATCAGAGGTCGTGGATTCACGTTCTAGCGGCGTCTCGACAGCATTTTGATGTGAGCGTTTGATATCTGCGTGCTATGAGCTGAGATAATACGATTCTGCGAAACGAAAGCTCAGTTACAATCTATGTCCAAAATGATGCCACTTTCATTGTGCTCAGCTACTACTACTAATATTTCTGACAAGCCAGTTGATTGAGAGACTAATAAAATCTAATCGTATTCGCGAAAAGTGGGGTTCAAATTTTCGTTCGCTCAACCCGATTAAGATTCCTTAAGTCACCCAGCTAAAAGCTGACATGGTTTTTCAAAACCCGGGAGGGTGAATACTTCCCCAAGTGATCCAATTTTTCGTGTCTAATGACATCAACGTCGACGAGTTGCTACACCTGATAATATTTTAAATTCTTCACTCTTTCTCGATATGTTCCATTTTTGCTTGTGATCTCCACGTATCACACAACTGGCCACTACTGCAACTGGTCCTCGACTGTCCTATTGTCGCTACACAGTCTGAAAATAAAACCCGAACTTAACAGACATCTGCATGAGTATCGATCGTAATTCTCTTTCCAGGGGCTGTCTCTTTCACGGAACAGACCGAGGTATGGAAAGTAGATGTTAGATGCTATAAACTTCTTTAAATCTACCGAATCAAGAAGGAAGAAAAAATACAAATATATTCTAATGAAACGTAGATCGTCACTCGTAAAAAAATTGTATAAGCAGTTCGTATTATTATACGCTGTAGAGCATTAATAACTTTTATCTGGCAAATCAGCTGAAGAAAACAATATGGTTTTGGAGGTGTACTCATACGAAACAAATTGAAATGGTCGGAGGAAGACCCCGAGTATCATTGGACTTAACGCTAATTTCATCTCTAAGAATGCTTTGTGTATCTTCCATCCATTCAATTTGCAGGTTGTTTTTAATAGTTTGTTGACTGCAAGGCATTCTAATGGTTCATATATCAGGAAATTGGAGAGCGAAATGATTGAGACAGTTTCGCGTAAAATTATAACTATGATTGGATAGATTAGTACGCGCGCGGTTGAACCAGCTGTGTGAATTTATATCTAACAAGATTGTCGGCCACTAAGTTCCCAGTTGCAAGTGAGCTAACGTATCTAAATCCAACATTTGAAAACATTGCTTGCTGTCATCAGACTCCAAATGATATTTCGTTCGAAAACGAAGGTAAGAATTTTAGCATCGCGGATTGGACTCAGAGGAGAGAAGCACAGGCTTGTAGAACGAAACGTCCAGCTGTTGGCTTGATACCTTTTAGGATAATTGTGGAGAACACAAATGTCAAACTTATCAAAATATTCCGAGCTCTTATGTATTGTCGAATAAATTTCTCAGTAACGATCTAGGGTGTGGATCGGATCTTCAGAGGAGCTACAAGCTCCCCTTGAAGATGTACTCCCCAGATGAGGACGAAACGCTGGGTTTACCAAAAGAAATTCATTCGGTTACGGTATTATAGCCCGGAATATTTTCATAAATGTGACAAACTGGATTGACCGAACGGGGATTTGAACCAGCAACCTAATCTCTCGGGGTCTCTCCAGAACTGTAGATACAGTTGTCATGTTACCATCCAAAAATATGAACTTGAACAGCTCATTTTGGTCCAGTGTCATCGACCGTAGCGACACTTATATAGCACCTGTTGTTCCAAAGCGAGGAGACGAGCGCGAATGCCCCGCTGGCAGCAGACACGTCGCCCCTCCCCCATCAGAGGGTTTCCCACGCGAGAGTGATGACGATGGCTGATACTGGGCCGGACTGCGGCGTCTGCGACAGCTGTCAGCTGCCCACCAATCTTCTGACCCTTCTGCAGGTGTCCTCCCAGTCTTCCCTACGTCCCACAAGCAGTACCGAGCCGTTCCGCCAATCAGGAGCTACCGGAGGCAATAAAAAATGTTGGGTGCGTCCGTTCTTCGTTACGTCCAACCCTTGTCTTCGTTTTTCTTGGTTGTCACTCTCAACTCTGGTCATCGACCTCGTAGTCCGTGACAAATATCTACCGGTAATTAGTCACTTTTTGCTTGTTACACATTGACCTGTCTGTGGGCTAATTGTCAGTTGAGGTATATTTCTGACGGGCAAATATGTGGAATGTAGCGGCCGTGACTTTGCTGGGCTGACGTGTCTTAATGAGATAATCTTAAACTGATTGCTTTTTTTTAAAATTTAATTCGAACGCTTTGTTCTGTCATTGTATTCTACCTTTTTGATGAGCTACATTTCAGTGTACAGTTGACTCCATTTAAAAAGTAAGGGCGAGCTTATAACCGAGAGATGGCATATTGGATATGATGGTGAATTCGTATATGAGAGTGTGCTGGTGTTCAGCTCTACACCTGGGGTTATCGGTAGATTCGCTAAACAATTTCAAATTAAAGTTGGGTTATTGATTTTAACCATCTTTCACTTATCAAGCTAGTGCACCATCTCCACTGCACCCTCTCTAACGTCCTGAGTGTCAAACGAACTTTTATTCCCTTAACGCAAGCCCCAAATCATGATGGAGTGGCCCGCAGAGTACTGGGGAAAGCGACAGTTTGCATCCACCGAGAAGCGCTTGTCGTCTATAAAAACAGTGCGTCAACTCCATCTCAGCTGCTTGTAATTCATGTAAATTTTAACGTCTCTGTTTGAGTCGTTCGTGTATATTATTTTGGAAGCGGAAGCGAGGAATCGCAATCGAATTTGAGTTGACGGATGTGGAAAATCGTCTAGAAACACTAGTCAAATTGCTGGCTTTTAAGCCCAGTCGTCATTTATTCGGTACGCAGACTAGCTCCAGGTATGGCTTATAATCTTTAGTCTCAAGTCAACACTGTTAGTGTTAGTACGAGCAGATCTCTGTTCATTCTCCCTAAAATACTATCACGTATATTTATGTACGTATATATGTATGTATGTATGTGTGTGTGTGTGTGTGTGTGTGTGTGTGTGTGTTTCTGTTGAGAAGAAGGGTACGAGTATAGAAAGAAAAATAAGGTCAAAACAGTTCTACGTGATGGAAGTTTTCCAACGGCAATCGAAGCTAATATACCCTTTGTGTCCAGCGTTCTTCGAACGATGGGCTTTTTTTTGTAATGTCTGTTTCCCCTTTCAGTCTCTCTCTCCCATCCTGCCCACAAGACAACCAAGCAGCTTTCATACTACTGCGTGACTGTGTCATAAGATTTCCACGTCATTGATGCAACATTATGATGACATTTTTTTTCTGTCTATGCAGTAGGGTACGGATTTTGCTTTCATATCTTACGGATGTCCCTTACGTAGCAAGGAGAATAATCTTTACTGTAAACGTGCCCATAACTTTCCCAAGTTTAGTAACGTGGTAGAAGAGCGATGTGAATTGTATTTTGCGGCTTGAACAGGACCTTGCTGAAAGTCACACCCCTTTTTTTATGTTCCTCTTTCTATTCATTGATACACTTTGGATACAAGTATGGAGCGAAGGGTAATAGGAAATTTATAGAATTGTAAACAGACAAGTCATTTATCAGGGCGGTTTGATAGGTCTGCTAAATTTCCATGAAAGAATTAAACATTTCTGTTGTGCATTCATGGCTGTTAAGCTTGATTATTCCAAGGATCGTATAAAAAGGTCAATAACGGACAGCGTACAGTTCATTGTCGACACCCATCTGAATTGGTTAGTGATCCGACAGCGACTGAAAATGGATAAAAGCGAGTTTCGTGCTGTTATTGAACATTTTCATTTGAATACTTGGCCAGGCACACAAATAAAAAATGCAAGCTGTTCAAGTGCACTCTTCACCAACATTGAACACCATTTACTCTTGGCTTAATGAATTTAAACGTGGTCGGACAAGCCCAAGCGCACTCCGACTGCCCAGTTGAGGCCACCACAAAGGAAACCACAGACAAAATCCAGGATATGGTAATGCAAGACCGCCGAATAAAAAATCATGACATTGTTGAGACTGTAGGCATCTCAACTGAGCACGTGCATAATATCCTGCAAGAAGAATTGGCTGTGAAAAAGCTGTGTGCGAGATGGGTGCCGCGATTGTTCACAATCGACCAAAAGCGCATCCGGCACAACATTTCAGCATAATGTCTGGCTACGTTTGATTGCAGCCCATAAGATCATTTGTGCCGATTTGTGACAGTTATATGAAACTTGAATCCATCGTTGTACACCAGAGTTACGGTAGTTAAAACAATGAACAAAGCCACCGAAGAAGGCAAAGAGCCGGCCGGAGTGGCCGTGCGGTTCTAGGCGCTACAGTCTGGAACCGAGCGACCGCTCCGGTCGCAGGTTCGAATCCTGCCTCGGGCATGGATGTGTGTGATGTCCTTAGGTTGGTTAGGCTTAATTAGTTCTAAGTTCTAGGTGACTTTTTCCTGCTCCCTAAGTTGAAGCTTCGGCTTGCTGGGAAGAAATTTTCATCAAGTGAGGAAATGATAGTTGCAGTCAACGAGTATTTTGCGGAGTTTGACAGAATCCATTCTTCCGATGGGATGAAAAACTGGATTATTGCTGGACCAAGAGTATACCCTCAAAAGACACTATGTCGAGAAGCAACGTGAACTGTTTACGAAACAAACATTTTTCTTGCTTTTTTTAGCAGACTTATAAAACAACCTTTGTATAGAATATTAAAGATAACATTATAAAGTCTAAGTACACACATTGAAACAAGTTTTGCATCACCTCGGTTCCGAGAGTTCCAGAACCTGTACAGAAAATTGGAATAGATATCAACATAAGCATCATTTCAGCCCTATTTATTGCTCATGAAAACCACATATTGCATGTTGTACCACCATACAGTGAGACCTTCAGAGGCATGTTCGATAGGGTTCATGTCTGGAGAACATGCTAGCCACTCTAATCGAGTGATGTCGTTATCCTGAATGAAGGCATTCATAAGGTGTACATGATGGGGGGCAAATTGTCGTCCATGAAGACGAATGCCTCGCCATTATGCTGCCGATATGGTAGCACTATCGGTCGAAGGATGGCATTCACGTATCGTACACCCGTTACGGCGACTCCCATGCCCACCAGCGTTCGTCGGCCCCACATAATTCCACCCCACAACAGCAGGTTGTGTCCAAACACGTCTCCGACGATTGTCTGGTTGAAGGCTTATGCGGCACTCATCGGCGAAGAGAACGTGATGCCAATCCTGAGCGGTCCATTCGGCAGTAGTAGCCCTTGGGCGGCCTGAGCGAGGCAAGCCATCGACAGTTCCTGTCTCCGTATCACCTCCATGTGCGAACAACATCGCTTTCGTTCACTCCTAGAGAGCCCTTCCTGCCACAAAGTAACAATGCGCACACTATCGAAAGGTGGTATTGACCGTCTAGGCATGATTGAACTACAGACAACACAAGCCGTGCACCTCCTTCCTGGTGGAATGACTGGAGTTGATCGGCTGTCGAACCCCATCCGTCTAATAGGCGCTGCTCATGCATGGTTGTTTACATCTTTTGGCTGACTTAGTGATATCTTTGAACATTCAAAGGGACTTTGTCTGTGATACAATATCAACGTATATCTTCAGGAGTTCTGGGAACCGGGATGATGCAAAACTTATTTTGATATATGTATTTTCCTGACATTCTTATAGATTTAGAATATTGTGACAAAAGCCAATCACTCCATACCATGGCATCACAACAAATATAAGCTAATCGTACGATCGGAGAGTCTCCTGTTTTCGCGCAGCACTCGATTATACTTCCCGCAGACTGCCGTCCATTAACGTTCGAATGATCCTGAAATATGCATCAACGCTGGGAGGTCGCAGATAGTCTCTGAATGCGCTCATTGTAACGACAGGTGGCGACAATGGTGAATAACGACAGAAGAATTTAAGGGCTATTGTCCGCAGTTTAGGAGGCTGTAGCGCCACTCATCGGGCGTCTGGCAGACAATGGACAATGTCTGCGGAGGACCGCCCCGCCTGAATTCAGGGACGCCGCGCGGGGCTGCCTCCGCACGCGGAGCCGGCATTAATATTTTGATAACGGGAACCCGAAAGGACGAGACGGCCGATGCCGCCTCCGGTATACAACTGCCCGTCACCTGCTGCCAGCTAAGCCGTCGTTTTATTGGCGCGTGCGCCAGACTGGCGGGGTGGTCCCGCCGTAAGTAGCGGGAGGTCCACAGATGAATAAACATTCGACGTAGGCGAAGAGTATCTCATTACCGGACCAAAAGTAAATGTACTTTGTCGTTTTGCGATTGTGTCGTCAACATAGAAATATGTGCACATTAAATAAAGGTACAACGCCGCAATATTTTATTACCTTTGAAAAGAAGGTGACAGGAGAAAGGGTAGTTATTTAACGGACAGCTAAGAAGCTAAGATGTCGACGTCTAAATTGCGTTTTTCTTCAATATAATAAAAACGCAGTGCATGTCTGCTGATGATGCAGCCAGCTCTTGGCGCTGGGGCACAGTTTCGGGAACGTTTTGCGGTCACGTAAGAGGGGCAAGGTAATGGGTTTCAATATTTTATCTTTCATATAAATTTAGTTCAATAGGACTAATGCAAATGATTCCATAGCATCCAGCAAAAATATATCTGTGGGACCTAAAACTGTCAAATTCCTTGGGATTCACGGCCTCTACAGCTGGAGCAAGGACGAGAGCTGCACCAGGTGGTTGCCGTATAGCGCACGCAGTTGCAGCGGCCTCTTGTCATCTCTCACAGTAGGCCACAACTGTCTCCGCGCTGGCGAAAGCGCCTGCGCTGCGAAATTGAATTCGCTGCCGTCGCTTCCTGCGCAGACGGGCAGACAGGTCCCGTTCCGACCAGTCGTGCGCCACAAATCGAGAACAACCTGTTTCTGGAAGCGTGGGCAGCCGAGACATACGGTCAGCACCCGCGCCCCGCGCGACGCGACGCCCCAAACAAAACGGCCGTGATGCGCATGCGTGGCTCCAAGGTCTAGAGGAATGTCGGGTCACGTCGGCGGCGGTGGTGGTGGAGGCCATCCCTAGCTTTGTCTGCTTCTCGCCCATCGTATAACCAGGGCGACATTATCGTCGCTACTCCTATTTAGCTTCGCAGTTTTCCCACACTCACCCCTCATGCGATAGCAGTAAGTGAGCTTTCAAGTAACTCTTAACTCAGTCAAACCAGTAAATATAAAGAGATCCTTGCGATTTTTTTTATTCGAACTCTCGTATGTATTTTTAGTCATCTAGCAATACCATTAGTGCTGTACGACATCAGTAAGCAAGGTTCAAAGTCTTTTCTTCCTGCACAGAACTAGATCCAAAGTATTTTTCTTCCTACACAGAACTACAAAAACGTTGCAAGAACTCTACAAGTGATTCAGGGAAAACACGTAAAAATGAAATCAGTGTGTTAGGACGAGAATTTGAGCCCTGCTTCTGCAAAAAAGAATGCCGTGTTATTTTATCCATCCCGGAGCTTGTGAAAGCGGTCGTTGAGGATTTTCGGTGAAGAACGCATCCAGTTACAAATGCTTTTAAAAAGCGTTTTTATAACGCCATAACCGGTTTCGGGCTCTCATGCCATTTTCAGGTGGCTAAGGTTTCCATTGACATGCATGTGTACGTCAGCAACATACCGTCCGCTTCTGAACTCTGCAAGAGTATTTGAGTATTTTGCTAGGCACCCGTGAAGATTTTTTCCAGAAAACAACTGTCTACGTTTTGCATTTCGGTGAAGTTGCGGAAGGCGAGCATGCGTCATTGTTTTCGTCTGGGAGTCAAGGTGTGCGGGACAAACTTTACATATACTTTTCTGTTCTTCAAAACATTCTGGCGAATGTCTTAAACACGGAGAGTTTGCTCCATCGTGATTTGCGTCACAACAACTTTGGCACACTACGGTCTCAAGATCACCGTTTAACACTGACCGCTCACAACTGACTGATCGAATGGGCATTGATTGTTTAAAGTTGTTACTTCAAACTGCCACCACGGCTACTGCGCTGACGTCGCTTATACGCAAGGAATAAAATCAGTCTATGAACTTTATGGACGGACGGTGCATTTTTGTTGAACATAAACGTGGAATACAGTTTCTAGTTCTACTGTGGTTATAATCACTTTCATCTGTCACCTGTCTTTGTTCGGTGTTACTTATTTTTAACAGTTATATGTTCTTAGTGGACAATCTCTCGTCTTTATCCTTTGTTTTTTGTTGACAGAGAAGGATAACAGCTTTGCACAATTAGTGCCTCTTTAAGGCAAGTCCTCTTACTGCACCGTGGAAAAAGTACCACAGTAGCTTCTTCTGTATGAAAAACTTCCTAGGGAGACCCAAGGCGAATATTCTTGTATGCCCGACATCTGTCTCCTAAGTATACGTACAGGAACAAGGACTGGTGATAGCACGAGATGATAGACACAAGTTTGTAGCAGTGGAATTTTACGCCTTCTAAAGAAATGGTTATTAACTCGAAACTAGTTATATGGTTTTCATGTAGCCCGTCACCAAGGGAAAAACAAAAGTCATTTGTTATGATTGTCATAATAATATTTAAAAATAATATGCAGTGCTGGGAATTACTGCCATCTCCGTGCAAACAAAAGAGAAAAAATTAAAAAAAATATTATGAAAAAGGTGAAACAAAGCTTTTTCCCCCTCTCTGCCTTAGACGCGCAGCTATGCTGGCTTTAGTCGTGGGGATGCACATTCCGCTTTTGAAATCGCGAAAGCAAGGGTCATCGCCGTACTCTTGGTAAGTTTAATCTGGACAAGATGTTCTGATTCTTCCTTAACATACATTGGATAAGGCGCCACACCATTTCTCGAACTGTGGCAGTAACAGAAATTAGGATGCTCCCAACCAGCCGCTTTACTTGAGAAATACTGGCAGCTGGCAAATACAGAGCTTCTCCTTTACACTTGTTGCACATGTTACCGAGGATACAACCTCGGTTGCGTGTTGGGCGTTCTCTAAGGGAGAGGTGGCGCGCTCGCGAAGTTCGGGACGCCCTCCCACAGGAAGGCTGGGAAGTTGGAAGCCATCCGAATGCAAATGACGCGCCTGCTCGCGGTGAAGATTTAATTACAGCGGCGTGTAAAGAGCAGTGCGGAACAGTGATTGTGCGTGTAGCGCTGCTTTTTACGTGACGGGCCAGCCCGCCGCAGATAAACAAATGTTCATGCGCCGACAGTGTCCTGCCAGAGCGCTCCCATTAGGGAAATACAAATTATATCCCCCGACAGTCGTAATTGGGGCCGTGGCCAGAGTACCGCTGCTAATTGACAGCATGTGAACACGTTCGCTAATTACGCGTGATCGATGCTCACCCCCGCGGAGAATCCTTGTCTCCGTATGCCGCGCGCCTGCCCGCACTACGCATCCACCCTCGCTTCATCAACAAGTATAATTCCCCAAAGGCCGATTAAATTAAACGCTGCCTATCGCTGCGGCTCCGAAAGCCATTGATAGGTCAGTCCTTCCAGTATCGCTGAACAGGTTGCTCATGTAAACTTGCGTCGGGTCGAAGATTTCGAGCAGCGGACATTCTCAGTAAGGTACGCAGACGTACTTTTAAAGTCCACTAGAAAATATTTTTATTTTCTCATTATGAAATCATACTTTCGTTCTTCGGACTGTTTCAGAATTTTAAACGCCATTTACAATTATTTGTCAACAGGTCCTTCACCCTGTAGTGGAGTGTGCGCAGATTTAAAACTTCCTGGCAGATTAAATCTGTGTGCCGGGCTGGGAATCGAACCTGGAACCTTTGCCTTTCGCGGGCAAGTGCTCTATCGACTAATCTAGCAAAACAAGGCTCACGATCTGCCCTTACACCTTTACTTCCGCCATCCTATCTTATAGAGGATCAGTAACATACATCTTTGATCTGGCGTTGAAAGTGCGACATACGGAATAGTACAGCTTGCAATGGTTAAGGGAGTATTACCTTACTGCAAATCATTTCGCTACTAATGTACATAATGAATGTGGAAGTTCCATTTGATTCTGTCCATGATATCAGTTACAATATTCATCGAGAGAGTTCCAGAATTGCCGGCCGAAGTGGCCGTGCGGTTAAAGGCGCTGCAGTCTGGAACCGCAAGACCGCTACGGTCGCAGGTTCGAATCCTGCCTCGGGCATGGATGTTTGTGATGTCCTTAGGTTAGTTAGGTTTAACTAGTTCTAAGTTCTAGGGGACTAATGACCTCAGCAGTTGAGTCCCATAGTGCTCAGAGCCATTTGAACCATTTTTGAAGTTCCAGAATTAGAATGATTCAACAGTTAAGCCACTAATAAATTACATCGTCTTACGGCTTCATATGGTTTTGCTCAAATTTTTGAGCAAAAGCTTTCGTCCTCTGCCCACTGTTCTTGAAAATATTTCGTGCTCCTTAAGATAGCGGGCCGCTGTGGCCGAGCTGTTTTAGGCGCTTCAGTCCTGAACCGCGCTGCTGCTATGGTCACAGGTTCGAATCCTGCCTTGGCCATGGGTGTGTGTGATGTCTTTAGCTTAGTTAGGATTAAGTAGTTCTAAGTCTACGGGATTGATGACCTCAGATGTTAAGTCCCATAGTGCTTAGAACCATTTTGAACCTTAAGATGGGCAACGTAACTTACGTCATCTGCCCCCAGATGTGAATTTTGTAAGCTGGGTTGCCTATCTTAAGGTGCACGAAATATTTTTCTGGGTCAATATCATTTCGCTCACGCTACAGTGGTGGTGTTCTCAGGCTCTGTCATGGAAACATTCTGGTGCTAGTAAACACTTCCCTCTGAAATTTTGTCTCATTGTCAACACACTGCAACTTTTATTTATTCAACATCCGAACTCTGCGACTTGCCAAAACCTGCCCTTACCACCAACACACAAACTCCACGACTAGCAGCAAACTTGTGTTTTTCTACTGACCACTCCGCGCAACACGACAGTATGCCATATTGAAGGTGTAGCAATGTTAAGTTATTGCATTGTCAACTACTATTTCATTTGTATTAAAAACCTTATAAAAGGGTTAAATTACTGTCTTAAACATCCTAAGTGACAGAATCAAAACGAGGATGTGCTTGATAAAAGAAATTATATAATAACGAATTCATTCGCAAATAATTTTATTCAGAAAATATTGTTAAGCTAGATATAGCAATTGAACGAAACACATTTCAGTAGGTGCAATCTGTCCATTTCACGATTTTATCGGTGCATAGTTTTTCCTCTGGATGAATATTAATTTTTGGTATGGAACTAGAGCCGAACTATTTAGCCGGATGTGAGAGTCTGTTGGTACTTTTCGTAGGTACTCACAAAAATGTGAGTGTTGGCGTGAATCGATAAACACAAAGCGTTAACACAAGAATGAAGTCTCTCATATGCACTTGTCGTTCTGAAAAGGCAGAGGACACTTCTGTCCGTATATAGCGTGCGGAAAAAAAATTTCGCCAAAAGTGTGGTGCAGAAAGACAGCGCCAAACAAAGGAATTTGGGTATAGGAACTAGGGGTTGCAGTTGCATATCTTCAGCCCTACAGGGACGTACTTTAAATCTGACATATGGACGTCTCTGTTCAGAATGGAATGTAATTCACAGAAAACGTATACGGAAAAAAATTGGGTTACCCAATCTTAGCGATGAGAACAAGAAAACTTTAAAGCATCACATACACGTGTATCGTATTCAGCTGACGTACCATACAGTACTTATTTAGAAATGAAAACAATCGTACGCAGCTCGTGGTCGTGCGGTAGCGTTCTCGCTACCCGCGCCCGGGTTACCGGTTTCGATTCCCGGCGGAGTCAGGGATTTTCTCTGCCTCGTGATGGCTGGGTGTTGTGTGACGTCCTTAGGTTAGTTAGGTTTAAGTAGTTCTAAGTTTTAGGGGTCTGATGACCATAGATGTTAAGTCCCATAGTGCTCAGAGCCATTTGAACCATTTTTTTGAAAACAATCATGTGTCTGTTTCATGTTTCAGAATGTCCTAAAACGTTCCAAAATAAATGAAAAATGAGTATGCTCTCGTACACAGACTTGCGACCACTTAATTAACGTAAGAACGTTTAAACAAATGTTCAAACTGATCACCGTCCTCACGTTGGCATGGCACCATAAATATTCGACTGCGATCTATAGTTCCTGTATTCAGATTCCTTCGTTTAACGACGTCTTTCTGTTTTACACTTTTGGTCAAATTGTTTTTCTGCGACCTGCACATGTACACGCTCTTCTACCTGAAGGGTAAGTTGCAAAATTGCTTCCTCGACCTTTTCTGAATTCCAGAGCTCGTGTCGGCCCGCGCTGATTACGCGGCTCGCACAATCACGTATTACAATTTCTCTCGTGGTGCCAAACGCAAGCACAGTGAATAGAACAATGCTCCAGTAAGGGCTGACGCGGAGCAGGTGCACAGCTCTGAAAGGTTCGAATCTAAGTGCCCTCATTCTGAAATAAAGGACGACGACGACACTGCCCCGAATACACGCGACTTCTTCTCTTACCTTATGAGCGAACAAGCTACAATAAACTTAGTTGCTCTAGAAACCAAGGGTGCACGTTGTATCTTCTCCGCTCTCAAGTGCAGTTGGGAGGCTAGTGAATTGCTGCCAATTTTTGCACGGCCTTGGCAGGCCATCATCACGAGCTCGTTACTGTGGGCGCGGTCGCTATCCATCTCGGCATTAACGACTGTCGGCTGTCTTGAGCAGCCCCCCCCCCCCCCCCGTCCCTCCCTTCTCTCCCTCTCTGTCGTTCTCGTTTCGTTCTCGCTCTCTTTCTCGTGTCCGGCAGTAGCAGCTAATATCCTCTCCTAGGGAGATTTACCGCCGCGTCCGCAGCGGCCGCGTGTTCCGGTGTGGCGAGCACGATAATAAAAGAGCGCGCGCCGCCGCTCCACCGCGCCGCCAGGTCGGTCTGCCTGCCGTGAAGAGCAGCAGTAGTCTTCCCCTCGGGGCGCCAATCGAACCTGTCGACTGCAACACGCGGCCGCTCCGAGTCCGCTGTCACTTTCCCCGCGCCCGCTGGAAGAAGACAGGTGGGCCTCCACTCACTGGTCAGGGCATCCGTGCCTCCTTCCTTACTCCTCCACCCCTCCCCCTCCCCCACCCAGACATTTGTAATAAATGGACGCTGCCTCGGCGACCCATCCAGTCCCGGTCGGTTCTTGCGTGCCACGGGAAACCGGCCGAGCTAGCTTCTGCCCCGTCTAACGAAGCTTGATCTGGCCGCCCAACAGAAGTCTGTCCAGGCCGCTCGCTACGTTTTCTACCTCTTGCTGGAAGAGCGTCGCCGCTGCGACTGGCCGAGGCACGCCTATCGCTTACCTCGGAATGAAGAGGCGGCCTGATGGCACACCATCAATCGCTTAGATTTGTTACGAGCCTGCAGCTGCGTGCTACACGGTTCGGAGAATACAACTAATTTATACTGAAGCCGGCGCAGTCGCACTTGTCGATCTGTTTCTCACAGTTATTTTTCTTCTTACTCCGTTGGTCTACTGTTTTGACTCCTCAGCGGACAGCAAAGAGCCAACCGGCGAACTGGTTCTGCGCTATTCTCCACTGCTTCGTTTCTCTTTCGCTGGTCGCACTACGTAAATTTCTCAGTTTTCGTATTTTCTTAGGATTGTGACACTTCTCGTTGTCTGTATGTTCGCCATGTCCATCTACTCAAATTAAAGACATTGTATGAGTTCAAATAGCTCTGAGCACTATGGGACTTAACTTCTGAGGTCATCAGTCACCTAGAACTTAGAACTACTTAAACCTAACTAACCTAAGGACATCGCACACATTCGTGCCCGAGGCAGGATTCGAACCTGCGACCGTAGCAGCAGCGCGGGCCCGTACTGAAGCGCCTACAACCGCTGGGCCACAGCGGCCGGCCTTGTCTGTGGAGTACTGCTGTGTGGTGTGGAATCCTTACCAGATAGGATTGAAAAAGTTCAAAGAAGGGCAACAAGTTTTGTATTATCATGAAATAGGGGAGAGAGAGTCACTGAAATGATTCAGGATTTGGGGGGAACATTGAAACAAAGGCATTATTCGTGGCGGTGAAATCTTATGAAATTCCAATCACCAACTTCCGAATGCAAAAATATTTTGGTAACACCAACGTACATAGGGAGAAACGATCACCACGATAAAATAAGGGAAATCAGAGCTCATACGGAAAGATGTAGGTGTTTGTTCTTTCCGCGGTCTATACGAGATTGGAACAATAGAGAATTGTGAAGATGGTTCGATGAACCCTCTGCCAGGTACTTCAGTCTGATTTGCAGAGTATCCATGTAGATATAGATGGAAATGCAGTACTGACAAGTTTCGCAGCAACCTATCTGTTAACCTATTAACAGTGACAGATGTATAATACGAAAACGGAACAGGAAGACCACAACGCTTTTCATTACAAGTACGTTTTAAGTCTTCTGAGTCGATTTCTCAGGGTCTAGAATACAGTTTGCGTCACAATAATAGGATGATGACCATTTGCAGCCACTCTTGATCTACCGCACTCCTTTCCCGAGGAGAGAAACAGCCGCCATTGATTATGTACCATTCTTTGCGCTTTGTTTCAAAATACCAAGATGGCTGAAGTTTTTTTGCCTGGCGTAAGATGTTCACCAGCTCTAAATAAAAGTAAACTCCGACAATGCCAGGTTTTGAATTTCTTTTACACCAAATCACAGCAATGTCACCAAGAAGGCTCTGTACAATTTCAGTACATTTGAAACCTTGGCAGAGCTAATAAACTCATCTATTTATGAATAGCTGTTTTTCTCTTTTATGACCTTCCTTTGAAAACATTTCGGGAATGGAAATATTTTACCTTCAGTGCAAAACTTCACGACGCGTTGACGTTGTAGCACAGTCGCAATTAGAATGAAAATTAGCACTTGTTACTACAGCGATTTATTCTGGCAAGAGGAAGCAGCAGATAAAATGTGAACGGACACTTTAGTTATATTATCATATGTCTGTAACACCGCTCGCGGTTATTCACAAAGCTACAATACAATAGGACACCGAAAACTTTAGATTTATTTGTACTGCTATACGTTGTTAACTGGGAGACAAGCCAACAGTTCTGTGATTCTCTTCAATGTGCTTATACAGCACATAGCGTGAATATACCAGCAAAGAGATGTTATATCAGTGAAACACCACACGTATATCGAGGAGAAACCTCTTGGTTTACTTCCTCTAAGGTGAATTCCGGGATTGTTCCTAAACGAAACATTCTTATTCTGTCATAAATCGTTAATTAAGGTAAGCTAGGACTTACTAGTGACATAAAAATATTCAATCTTATAAATCCAAAAAAGTCCAGAATGCTTCTTTTGGCTAACAAATACAAGTTTCGCACCTCCTAAATGAATATCACTACGAGATTTTTCCGAAGTACTGCCTGACTGTATACTTTAGGCCTATTCGGTTTGTAAATTGAATCGGTCATGGAAGAAAGCACTAGTTTGATATTGTCAACCAGGAATCATATTTACTCCTTTACGTTTACGAATCTGCAACTGTCATTATGCACTAAACATAGATGTCTGGGATTTTTATATCCGTGTGGAGAGCGCGAAGTAGCCGAATAAGGAGATGATGATTCACGCAGACAATCGCTCAGCACATCTCCTTAGCGACGCGTAGCACTATCGTACATCATAAGACGCCTCCTCGCGATACCTTAAGCCTTTTAATCGCCCCATCGCTGGCAGCTACCATCGTACGAAACCGGCGCTAAAAACAGCGCACGAGCAGTTTCTCGTGTACCGCGCACTGTCCGACGGTCCTCTTTTTGTTTCTCGTAATAGGCTGTTTTCATCACATTACTGCTTGAAACCCCAATTTAATAATGGCAATAAATTATAGTTATCTTCATTTCGCTGCATTCCTGGGCGCTGTTAATTAAAACGCTTGTTCGAAGCTAAGCAATTTTTCCTTCTTTTGTTCGATGCTCTGGACGCGAGCGTACATCTTGATTGAAAGATGAAACACCTCTCAGACCTTACAAGCCTTTTCTTTTTTGAAGTTTGTTCCTTCGTGATTCACTGAGAAAAGGAACTAATCTCGCTTTCGTGAGTGATATGATTAATGTAGTGGATCTCTGTCGCGTTATCTGAGACAGTAAACTTCCCTTAACAATACACACCGGTAGATCGATAGTGAGCTCGCTTCTGCTGATGCTTCCATTCTTTTCCTTCTGCTCTCCCTCCCCCTCTTTTTTTTCTCATCCCACCCACAAAAGTTTCCTCCTTTTTCCCAGTCGATGGTACGCTAATTAATGACTGAGACGCGCATTAACATTCTTGTTGTTTGTGTTTTAATCATGGGAAGCAGGGAATTAGAGGTCGGCGGAGCGCCAGCTTTTTACGGCAGTATCTGTACATCTGAGGAACCTGCCCATCTATCCCCCCTCCCCGCCACCCCTCTCATGCCTGTCGAAGCGTGACGAGTATTCCGGTACTCACGGCTGACGCACTACATTGTACGATGCTCGCGCTCCCGGCCAAGATCTGCTGAAGTAGCGGAAGGAGCTGGAGCAAATCAAGAGATTCTTTGTCTTGATTTGACTGTAGTTTTGTGGATTCTGTGGAGCCGTATAAGTGCAGCTCTATTCTATCGATTATTTCACATATTTGGATTGTTTCGAAATGTGCAAACCTCTTCGCATTCTACACTCGATTTTTTACTTATGTATATTAACTAATAAAGCAGTTAAGGTACGATATAATAGCTTCAGTAAGTAGGACGGAACAGGAAATAGAATGAAACAACTTTAGGTATACAGCACTGCCTTTCTTCGTTTATTATTCTACTCTCTTTTGAAAGAACAATCCTTCAGAGCGTCTGTGTCACTGATTACATTTTCAGATACCCTTCCTCAAGTTGATACCAGAAGTTGTACCTGGAAGTTACAGAGTATTTTGCTGAATGTGACGCAACGTACCATCACACAAATTGTGTCCGAAATTACTGCTGTGGGTTTCTTAGTCACTAAGATCAGTTGTCTTATCTCCTGTATGTAAGCTAGTGCCTTTGCAAGTAAGGAACATACTTGTATATTTGGGACAGTGATTGCGATTCATTTACTTTCGAAGCATCCTCAGTGGCTATCTTCTGGTAGTTTTTGTTGCATTTGACATACAGAGAAACGATTGTGGAGGTGGTATGAAAGCCTACTGTAATACGCCATCGACCCAAAAACACGTTCAGCAAGCCACAGATGCTGGAAATGATAGCAAAAAAAATCATTAGCGACGCTTAAACAATAAATGAAGTAAAACACATATCAGTAATATTTAAAAGTCTTATTTGATTGGAATAGAGGATCTTACATAAGAGAAATTCACAATTAAGTAATTACACTTTATAACAGACCTTTCGTTAAGGGTTGTCCCTAATCATATCTTACAAATTAGAAATAGTTTTGTTAATAATACGCTCTCCTCAGACACAGTATTTTTTTCTATCGCTTTTATTCCAAGGCATTTGACTTATGGCTGTACAAAGCATATTACATTATTTGAAGTACAAGTGCAGAAGCGGAAGTTTTTCATCGATGCAGAAAAGGGACATTTCGTTGTCAAATGGTGATACACTGAATGTAACAGCCAAAAACGTCAATGTAGTCTTTGAGATTGGGGATGCAGTTCCGCAGCGCATTGGATTAGATCGTGAGAAAAAAAATTGTGTTTGAAGACAGTGTACAAAAAAAAGTTCTACATATTGCACTTCTTAACGCAGGGTGGACGCTCAGCTGATTAAAAATTTGGACGGTAGTGATGTCACAGGTCCCTCTTGTTATTTCTTCTGATAATTTTCCTCCTCTGGTAGATGTCGGTACACGCTGAAGCTGCCAGAGTTTTCGGTTTTCGTAAAAGTGTTGTACATCAGGTTCTCAGACTTCAGTAAGGCGAAGTTAAGCCGGTAAGGCAATAGTGTTAAGCCACTGCGATGCTGTTCTCTCTGATTTGGAGACTGACTTATTTCAGTACCTCTTCGGACTCCACATCTAGCTGCTGACTGCCATGTTGCACTAATGTGCAAGTGAACGTATAACAAGGAATTTTCGCGTGTTTCGCAGCAGTACGAGTGTAGCAGTCTCGTTTCTCAGAGGGGAAAGCGTTTTTTTCTGGGCTGGCGGATCCATTGAGTAAAGCGGAGTGTTACGGTGGACGCGTTTGCAGATCAGTGGAGGGAAAGTGCGATAGGTATCCGGGCGTAACGGCTCCACCGCCAGCCACGGGCGCCAAGGATGGCTGGCTTACTCAACCGTCGCCTCTAGCGTTGCGCAAACTGCGGCAGACATTTGTTGTAGCGCCTCTACGAGCTCCTGTCTCGCCAAAAACAAATCAAACCCATTTCTCTATTTGTGGAACTGTGGATGAAAATTCTCACGCCGGCTCGCAGCCTGTTCAAGGGCTCACGTGCACGTTTCTGCTTGCTTGCTGTTTCAGCCAGTTGTGGAGATGCTCAGTTCTCACTACTCAGAGATTCCCTGTGGCTTTCAGGTGTGGCACTGCTGATAATGAATTGAGAAAGTAGTTTAGTGTTTGCTTTGCTGATTTGCAGCCATGCAGAGGGTGCAGTTCATTTTCTTCAACCTATTTCCTTTCAGCACTGGCTGCTGTCTTTCGGAGGATATGGTTTCAAGACAGTCGAATTTTTCCATAGGTGTTAATTTCAAGCATCCAGTAACTACACATGAGTAGCCATTAAGGACCAGTTATATTTGCTTTTCATGGGCGATTTATCGGATAAGCTCGGCAGCAATATCTGGTCGTTCGTTGATAGTGCTGTTGTCTACGTGAAAGTGTCGTCGTCGGTTTGTGGTAAGGAAATACAGATTTTTGACGGAATATACACTTAATTTAACGGATGATACATCTCTTTGAATGTGAGAAGAATATTAATTACGGGGTTAAAGTCCCATCGATGACGAAGTCATTAGATATACTGGCCACGTTCGGATTCAGGAAGGATGGGTAATGAAATCGGCTATGTGCTGCATTTGAAATGCGATTTCGGAAAACCTAGGAAAATTTGGATAGCTAGACTAGAATTTGAACCTTTGTCTTCTCGAATTCGCGTCCAGTGTCTTACCACCGCGCATCTAACCTCGGTTTAAAATGTGGGAAACTGCAAGACACTCCGGACAACACAGCGAAATAACGGGATATTTATAGTTTCAAGATTAGTTGTAAACTTCTGAGGCCGTTAATGTCGTTAAATAATTGGGGGAGGGAGGAGGTAAATATTAAGAAGCAATGAGAAATGAGACGAGCACGTAAAAATGTCCTCCGAAAAATAGCTGTGAAATTGGAAAACGGTATACCAGAATGTGTAAACATAAATGTGTTGGAGGTTCATGACACACATGATCTTATCCTCCCCCCCCCCCCCTCCCCAATACCGCCCCCCCCTCGACCCAAAGCCACCGTTGTATCCATGCCTGGCCCGGTAAAGGTCAGATAACAAGAAACAGTTATCATTAATCGGTCGAACGGGGGAACAATACATTTCCCTCCAATTTTCCCCATGAGAACCAAACTCTTCTAGAACTAGCTTTTTGTGTGAACTCCCCCTAAATTAGCGGCTAACTGTGTTTTTAGATATGTATCGTTGATAATGAGGTTCTAAGTATCATCTGCTACATACCAGCAGAGCAGCAAGTTACGTATTAACTTTCTGTGCGTCTTCTTCGTAATTTAATTCTTAAATTCGGTTCGTGTTTTTATGTTTAAGCTATGTGTAGCTATGAAGTGCGGACCTGCGCATTCTGCAACACAGTTGTCATTTCCTTGGAATGGCCAACTAAACAGCACTGTAAGGCGTCAGTCTCCACATGTCAGGAGGGTAGCAAGTTGCATGTTCAGCTGTCTCTGTGTGCTTTTACAGTGGTTCAAAATTCAAATGGCTCTGAGCACTATGGCACTGAGGTCATCAGTCCCCTTGAACTTAGAACTACTTAAGCCTAACTAACCTAAGGACATCACACACATCCATGCCCGAGGCAGGATTCGAACCTGCGACTGCAGCAGTCACGCGGTTTCGGACTGAAGCGCCCAGAACCGCTCGGCCACCGCGGCCGGCTTTACAGTGTACTTCTTAAGTTGGTAGTGCTGCGATGGATAGGACAAGTTGCATATTCAGCTTTCTCTGTGTGATTTTACAGTGTACTTATTAAGCTGGTAGTGCTGCGATGGATATGGTGTGTTCATACTCTGTACGAACGAAGGAGGAGCTCGCCGCACTTCGCGAACAGCTGAAAGACACTTTTGGGTACGGTCAGCCATCTTGAGGGTGCTGACTCAGGGTGCAGCGGTGAAACAAAGCGGCGGTTCCTGTGGCCGATAGCGGTGTCCACAAAGTGAATGGCTAGTCAGAAGAAAAGTTCAGACCGTGCAAAAGTCGTTGTAAGCGTACACAAACAGTCCTGGAAGCGATCCGAATCGAAAGAGTGAACAGAGGCAGGGCCAATCACTCTACTATTCAATAGTGCGTATTGAAGACATCAGTGCAATAGCGGGACTAAGGGACAAATGCGGTGTCACGGTATTTACAAGCACTCTCGCCTCAGTGGCCGGGCCAGCGTGAGGGGTCTGCAACTGCGGCAGCGCCCTCCGTAGGAGTGAGTTGCAGCCGTGGTAGAATGCCCACTGTCTCTTTGACTTTTCCTCCACAGTGATACTCGGGCTGAGCGGGGTATTCGAATCACTGTCGAAAACTAAAGTTTCGTGTGAGATTTCGATGTATGATACTCCTTGCGTATGACGATGAAGACGAGCAGGGTTCATGACCGCGCAGGACGCACCTACTCTCAGCGGAGGAGCACAGTAAAAGCGAAATAAAATGATTGTGTAGCACTGATGGCCCGGAGGCCCCAACCGGGGAAGTTCGGCCGCCGGGTTGCAAGTCTATTATCAGGTAACACCACATTGGGCGACTTGCTTGTGGCCGACCGCGCTGGCCGAGCGGCTCTAGGCGCTTCAGTCCGGAGCCGCGCTGCTGCTACGGTCGCAGGTTCGAATCCTGCCTCGGGCATGGATGTGTGTGATGTCCTTGGGTTAGTTAAGTTTAAGTAGTTCTAAGTTCTAGGGGACTGATGACCTCCGATGTTAAGTCCCATAGTGCTCAAAGCCATTTGATTTTGACTTGCTCGTCGGTGAAGATGAGAACTGTTGTGTTGGCAGAAGAGCCAACACCGTATTACTAGTAGAGGCCGAAATGCACGCGTTTTAGCTCACGCAGGCTGGCGTTAGGAGGGAAGAACTATACTGACGTCAGGTCTGGAACATGACAAGGAATTAGAATTCAGAAGGCGGACGTAATCAGTTTGATACTTAACTTTGATCCATTAATGATGAACGTCGCTCTTGCTGGTACATGATTCACAGTATTATATGTTCAGAATACATTCTCATACATAGTAACTGAATATGGTGCCTTGCTAGGTCGTAACAAATGACGTAGCTGAAGGCTATGCTAAACTGTCGTCTCTGCAAATTAGAGCGTATGTAGTCGGTGAACCATCGCTAGCAAAGTCGGCTGCACAACAGGGGCGAGTGCTAGGGAGTCTCTCTAGACTAGGCTTGCCGTGTGGCGGCGCTCGGTCTGCTATCACTGATAGTGGCGACACGCGGGTCCGTCGTATACTAACGGACCGCGGCCGGTTTAAAGGCTACCACCTAGCAAGTGTGGTGTCTGGCGGTGACACCACAAGAACAGCACAACATCCAGTCCACGAGCTGAGAAAATCTCGAACCCGGCCGGAATTCGAACCCTGGCCCGCTGTACGGTAGGCAAACACGTTACCACTCAGCTACGCTCGCGGACAGGAGCACAGTCAGATTGTACGACTGTAGAGGTGACACGGTAGTGGGCGACCGTCTTTACGGAAAGCACCAGGAGACGTGCAGAGCGACGGCTCGAAAAGTGCGGTGCAGGTCGCGGCGGAAAGGCGAGCTCGTAGAGACGTCCTGCAGGGAGCGGTGGTTTTTTGTCGGCTGGGCCGCGGACACAAGTAGGGCAGCGGGGACAATGAGGAAGGTGGCAGCGGCTCATAAAGCGGTAGGGACACGCCGACGCCGCTATAAGGAAGCCAGCCCGGCGAGCGCGCCGACGTGGGAGGCCGCGGTCCGACCGTGGGAAAACTGTGCGGCCGCGATCTGGATCGGGGCAAAGGTGGCGCCCGGCGCGGCCCGTTACGGGACACGCCCCGCCCGGCTGCAGCCGCGGCTGCACTCGCCGCACCTGCGTTAATGCACTCTCGCCTGGCTATCTGGCTGTCCTTCGCGCTGCTCCGCTGAGGAACTGCTGACGTCTCGAGGCAGACGCTGCCGCGCCGCTGATGCTGCGTGGCCCTGAGCCACTCTACCAGCGAACGGGCGGGACTAGCAGTCAGTGGCCGTGTTTTTCTTGTCTTCCGGAAGTCTTCGATACATTCCCTCGCGTTAGTCTAGTAAGCAAAATACGCGCACATGGAACATGCGAACACGTATGCGATTGGATTAGAGACTTCCTACTGTAAAGCTGTCACCATCCCAAAGATTGCTTTTAACACCACTGTGCCTTTATAGTCATCACACCGCTGTCATCAGAACTTTAAAGTAACTTTCCTACCCAGTTATAGAGGGATCTACAGCTGAACGTACGCTCGGAACCATGACATAGAATTGTTCCAAATTAACGAACAATGTAAGAATTGAATGAAGTGATAATGACAGATAGAAATCTTACCACTGACCCCGATCGAGCCGGCCACGGTGGTCGTGCGGCTCTAGGCGCTGCAGTCCGGAACCGCGCGACTGCTACGGTCGCAGGTTCGAATCCTGCCTCGGGCATGGATGTGTGTGATGTCCTTAGGTTAGTCAGGTTTAAGAAGTTCTAAGTTCTAGGGGACTTATGACCACAGATGTTAAGTCCTATAGTGCTCAGAGCCACTTGAACCCTGGTCTTCTACGAATGCGATGTTCTATCGTCTCGGTGGATGACGGTTTCGGACACGGATTTCAGTTTGCAGTTTATTTTTGTCCCGGAACCCTCTAAAATCTCCAATGTCTTTCGTTTCACAGGAGTAAAATAAACACTGTCGTCCACCATGGCAACGGAGCATCGCATTCATAGGGGACAAAGCCTATCTACGCAGCACCTAGCTCCGTCTTCTGCACTGACGATCACTGATTAACAAACAACATTGCGAAACTTCAGCCTACGGTCTGTCAACGGACGAAGTCACGTTTGCTGCCTAAGAGGCGGCCAAGTGCAAGCGCCGGCGCCTATATCTTCGACGCTCTGTTGCGTCATTGAATGTATCCTCGATTTGTTCACCAAGACATCCTCCACAACCCCTCGAAGTTTGTAGCAACATTTCTGGGACACCCGTCGTATTGTGTACAACAGTAGCATTTGTTGTACTACCTTGAGGTATTGTATTGCATCGTATTGTATTTTAACCGGGGACCTAGAAACGACGTAGAGGCTCCGTCCCCGCCGCAGCCGCAGCGGTCCACAACCCCACGACGACTACCACAGTCCACTTCACCCCTCCGCCGCCCCACACCGAACCCAGGGTTACTGTGCCCCTGGTGGACCCCCCAGGGAACGTCTCTCATCAGACGAGTGTAACCCCTATGTTTGCGTTGTAGAGTAATGGTGGTGTACGCGTACATGGAGAACTTGTTTGCGCATCAATCGCCGACATAGTATAACTGAGGCGGAACGCCAAAACATCGCCAACTACAACTGAAGTGGGAGCGTGATAATCGGCACTGGATGTTGGCGTAGTTGCGGAACGTTGCATGGTCTGATGAATCCCGATAAATTCTTAATCACGTCAGTCGGAGGGTGCAAATCCGTCGTCTTCCAGGGCGACAGCTCCGTGACATCTATACTACAGGATGGACACAAGCTGCCGGCGGCTCCATTATGCTCTGAGGAACTTTCGCGTGGACATCCATGGGCCCAGTAAAGATTGTGCAAGGCACGATGACGACCAATGAGTATCGTTCACTGGCCGCAGACCACGTGCACCTCTTCATGACGACCATGTTTCCCGACGGCAGTAGCATTATTCAGCAAGATAATACAGCATGTCACAAGGACAGGGGTTTGATGGAGTGGTTCGAGGAACACAGCGGAGAGTTCCAGTTGATGTGTTGTCCCCCGCACTCGCCAGATCTGTACCCGACTGAACACATCTTGGATGTGATTGAAAATGGCGTCGGAGCTCATCGCCCCCTCTCAGCGGAATTTTCGGGAATTAGGCGCCCTACCAAGGCCTCATTGCTTCTATGCCACGGCGCGTCCCCGCTGTCATCCGTGCCAAAGGTGAACGTACTGGCTATTAGGTAGGTGGACATAATGTTCTCGCTGATCAGTGTATTATGTTAATTGCTTTTCTATATGGATGAGTAAGGTAATGCACAGTTTAGGTATTATTTTGCATGTTATTTGGGCAGGTTAGCATTGTGTTGTAGCAAATTGGTTCACAATAACTAATAATCTTTTTTCCTGCATGATAGATTACTGTTATACTCACGATCAAAATTTCAGTAATAAATAGGTGCAGGTCCTACATTCTGTGGTAAATAGCTTATGTGAGAGGAAAACTATGATTAAAACGCTAATACGAGATGTTATCCGCGCTGTGAAGCGAGCGTGGCAGCGTTCCGTGGGGACTGACTATCTGGAAGCGCACCTGGAACTGGCGGGAGGTTCACGTGGGGGAGGGCACCGAAGAGCACGGATTGAGGGGCGAAAGCGGCCTATAATGAAGACGCAGTGCACAAGTGTTATAATCACACAGATTGGGACCGGGCCGGTCGAATGAGTGTTTTTAGGGGGCCGCGTACTTCCACACCGAAGTAAACCACATATAATCAAGGCCGGGCCCGGGAGGACGGCCCGGGGGGTAAATCACGGGGCTCTCTGGAATTAATGACGTCTGTAATGACTAGGCGGCCGCGGTGTCCCGCGCACCCGCGCAGCGAGACCAACAAAAGGCGGCGTGTCGTCCGCTGCGCGCTTCGCACGCACGGCTCCGACTGCTCGCCGGCGAGCTTACCGCTCCGTGAGGGGCGGGCTCAGCAGCGGTTACACCTGGAGGAACAGAATAAGCAAGCGCTGTGCGGGAATAATGGATAAAAGTACGTTATTATAAGTAAAACTAAATAAATACATCAGCTGTATGGATTATTAGTGGTCTCAAGTATTTCGGAGCGAATGCTCTAATGCCTACCGGTCATCTACATTTATGTTTTCCCCGATTTTCCTAAATCTCTTGCGGCAAATGCCAGGATGGTTCCTTTGAGAGCACCCAGTCGATGTCTTTCCCCTTTCTCCCCTCGACCGCAACTTGTGTTTCGTCTCTAGTCATTTCGTGGTCGACTGCATGTTAAGTTTTAATTTTCTTTCCCTCCTTCCATCGTCTACTCGGGAACAAGTCGTATGTTAGAGAATATTTATTGATAAACAAGAGCCAGTGAGTCGTCAAACAAAATTTTAATGCGCCTGAGTATTACAGATTACCACTTGGGTTTCCTGTGTAGCATGCCGTTCTTAACACCAATATAAACGAAAATAACACCAGAGGAAGAAAGGAAGGAAACTTGGAGTTATCGAGGACCTCACAGTCGGTGTTTTGTACATCACAACAAGGGAACAATGAAGTACAAGTACATATGAGGTTTATATATTATTAGTAAAGCAGTCACTTCTCTGTAATATTGTTTTATATGAGTCCATAAATTGGATATTTTCGAGTGGAAGATACTTCAGGTGGCGAGACGCAGTCGTTTACTGATAAGTAAGCGGAAAGGAGACGTAAATCTTACTGTAGCACCTAGCAACAGTGTCAGCGAACGCCTGCTGAATTTCCTTTACAACGTTCGTTCTTTGCTCTCACTTCGTAAGTGGCGATTTACAACACTGAAAGGAGGAGGGCAGATAAAGGGTCTCATTCCTCGTCGACATCCAGGTTCTTAGAGACGCAGACCTAAATCGGTCAGGGTAGAAAATCGATCGTGTCTTACTCACAAGAACTAACCTAGTAATCGCTATTGCTTGAATCTATTTAGGGTAATTGATAATTAGGTCCCATACTCCGAGGAGCGTAGGAAGCGATGCGGGAGACCCGCACCGCCAACTAGGCAAGGGCCGGCCGAAGTGGCCGTGCGGTTCTAGGCGCTGCAGTCCGCAACCGCGAGACCGCTACGGTCGCAGGTTCGAATCCTGCCTCGGGCATGGATGTGTGTGAAGTCCTTATGTTAGTTAGGTTTAACTAGTTCTAAGTTCTAGGGGACTAATGACCTCAGCAGTTGAGTCCCATAGTGCTCAGAGCCATTTGAACCATTTGAACTAGGCAAGGTCGTAACGGAGGTGGTTTAACATTGCCTTCCTCCGACCGTAATGGGGATGAATGATGATGATGAAGAGAACACAACAACACTAAGTCATCCCGAGGCAGGGAAAATCCCTGACCCCGCTGGGAATCGAACCCTCTTACTTACAGGAACTATAATTCTGGGTACCTGGTCTGGCAATCGAAACTCTTTCCTGATGGCGAGGCAAGGGATACCTTCTCATTCTGTGACAAGGTTGAATATTTCACGCCTTTACGAATCCAAACAATCTCCAACTGACGTGTTGAGCTACAGGTATATAAAGTTACATAAGTAACATTCCTGTTAATAAATCTACTATTGTGAAATAACGGCAGAAAATGAGGAACATATGTATATGTCGAATAGTTTTATTCGTTTATTTTTCAACCTCCGACCGGTCGCGAAATTTGGCACACACAACGAGCTACAGACTAGAGCAGGGAAATCACAGGCCGCTGCCTTATGTGGCGAGGATATTGGGAAGATTGTACCACGCTATAAACCAATGTCTACGTCGGCTATGGCTCTGAGCACTATAGGACTCAACTGCTGAGGTCATTAGTCCCCTAGAACTTAGAACTAGTTAAACCTAACTAACCTAAGGACATCACAAACATCCATGCCCGAGGCAGGATTCGAACCTGCGACCGTAGCGGTCTTGCGGTTCCAGACTGTAGCGCCTTTAACCGCACGGCCACTTCGGCCGGCGTCTACGTCGGAGCGGCGACTATGCAGAGAAGTACCTGGAAGGTGTAACTAAATGTTCCAAATAAAATGTTTCTGATTTTCACTGTGGTTTCCATTTCGTGGCCAATTTCATCTTACAAAAAACAAAAAAACAAAATTTAAAAAAGAATAGTCCTTGTACCTGTACAGCAGAGAGCTGGAAATACGCATTAGTCTCGGGATCTTTCAGTCGGCACAACAACATTGCCGAAATGCTCAACAAACTCCTATGGCAGACGCTACAGGAGAGATGTACATCAAGGAGAGGTTTACTATCGAAATTACGAGAGAATACGTTTCGGGAAGATTCAGGGACATATTACTTCCTCTCATATAGTCTCGCGAAATGACCACAGCTGTAACCGAGAGAAATTCGACCTAATATGAAGGTTTACCAACAATATTTCTTCTCACTCATCGTTCAGGAATGGAGAGGGAAAGGGGAAACGATAGCGGTACTAAAGCTGCCCTCTGCCACACACCGTACGGTGGCCTGCGGAATACAGATGTAGATCGTGCTCTGGTCCTCCGCATCGGTACCCACCGACAAAGTTACGGGAGTGTTCTGTTAACAATGTCATTTCATGGGAATGACGAGTAATTTGGCCTGGTTAAGTGTCAGATTCGAATTACAGAAGTTCAGTTTTTTACCCTTGACATACTCATACACTCTTTTCCTGTTGCTTAGTGCGTGCTCCATGTCTGTTAATAGTCGGTGAGCAAATAGGCTGCCTTCAGATATCCAGCGAGCTGTGGAAGTTTCTGCGTGGGTGTCAACTCGGTTGCTGGCCCTGGACATCGTCATCGTGTGTACGACCGCCATTCGACACCCCGGTGGGAGTGTCTCGCGTATCGCCGCCGCCAGATACTACGGCCGCCGGACATGTACTACGCACGTGCGCCGCCCGCCGCTCCGATAAGAACGCACAGCTATACGCGCCGCTCTCACGCTCTACTGTTTTTTTCGATGTAAACAGTCCCAGCCAGACACGATAAATCGTTCGCGCCTGCTCTTGTACAGTGCAGTGTATGCCCGGCACTGCACAAGTCCATCTGTCAGGAGAGCGGTGGCACCAGATGTGCAGGTACTAGTCTCACGAGCAGATCAAAAAATAAATAAAAAATAGCGTTGCAGCTCCTGGGAAATGAACGGGCAGTCAATTACACAGCGAGTTGCACTTTTTGTGTGTACCTTGTATGTATCGCCAATATTTCACAACCAACGCAAAATATTGGACCTGAGTTTATGCAAAAATGGTACACCGCAAATTTGCGAACATTTTCTTGTATGGCCGGAAGGAAGGAAGGAGGTTTGGGGTTTAGCATCCCATCGACAGTGTGGTCATTACAGAACAGAAGCTCAGGTTGGGGAAGAAAATTGATCTTGTACATCTCAAAGGGATCAGCCTGGTATTTGTCTCAAACCGTTTGGGGAACCCCACGGAAAATCTCAAATTCGATGACCGGAAGGTGATATGTACCTCGTTCCTCCCAAATGCCGTATGACTGTAATTGTAGCGTCTCTACCGAAATGTTGAAGTAACGAAAAATAGCTAATGGAATGCAGTACCTATGGCACTGAGAGTTGATAAAATCTACAGTAACCCATGACTGACGGCATAAGTCAGGAAAACGTGATCTCCGTTCTGTTAATCAGATCGAAATAGGTCTGTTATCCAGATGTCGTTTTTCGTTCATTATAACTACAATATTTGTTGATGTTCACAGGGAAACTATTTGTAAGTAGAGAAATGTCCTAAATATGAATGCTAAACCTATCAGATCTCTGCAGTTTATGCCTGGTTCACGTGACAATTGAATTGAACTTGCAATTTGTTGGTCTTTTTCTCTTAGACGTTCCAGTGTCATCACTAATAAGCTTTACATCGACGTACCCCTGTTACCTAAAATTTTCGAATTGCGTGACAGTGCGTCTTTGCATTAGCAAAACATTATCTGTTCATCGTCTCGACTGGTAAAAAAATATTACGAATGTTAATGATGCAAACGTATACTCGTGATCACCCATATTTGTGGTGCCAAGATACTTCTTTATTTGCTATAATGATTGTCCCAAACAGTATTCTCATATCCTGCAATATTCACTAGATATTAATCATTGAACTTTAGAAAGACAAGTTGAGCATTCTTTATTTTGTTCGTGGGATTTATTTTTGGGAGTAAGAAAGGATAGAACAAAATTTACTGTCGAGGTCGATGTAATTAGAGATGAGGGTTGGTCAAAAATGGCGAATGAAGGGGTCTTGCCGTTTTTAAGACCACAGGAATCCTAAAACTAGTTTCACAAGCTGCGACATCGTCGCGAAAAAACACAGTGACCCGTATATGTAATAAGTTTCTTTAATTTACGTCTATGGTCACAATCTTTTTTGTTTAACAGATTACCGGTTTCGGTCTTTAATAACCATCATCAGATCTGTTTCATAAAGACTCCTAATGTACTACAGCCATAGTGGCATCGTCAAATGTTAAATGCGGAATCAGCACCAGCACCGTCAAATACATATAAATCACATCACATGGACGAGTCATGTTGTCAGTAAAACTGATCACCTCGATCGATTGTATCAGGGCATTTGGTGTCTTAGAACTTTCTCATTTGGGTATATTTTAATCAAACTGATAGGACTAGCAGAACTATAAGAAACCGTAAGCTAATGCAGTAAAATCAGCTACAAAGCCAATCCCTTGTGCAATGGGCGTGCCTTGACCGACGACGTTATCGGTCAGCGACGCGGACATAATCCGAAATCTGGTGCGACATTCAATGAAGCTGTCGGTCATAGAGGGCGGGGGCAGTGTGCCGCACCTAGTGGATGCTGCCTGGCGCTGCACGGACGCAGATAGTGCAGCGTTGATGTAATTGAGGCTCGTCAGTCGTAAACAACATCCGTTATACGGGGAACGGCGTACCAGCAACCCGTGGAGCTGGGGGCGCAGCGTAAGCCGCCTGCCACAGCTTTATGGGCTGCAGCTGCCAGCTCACCTACATACGAGAGCTAGTGGCAGAAGTGCTCTACCGACTCGGCTATCCAAGCATGGCTCACGACCCACCGTCACAGCTTTACTTCCGCCCGAATCTCGTCTCCTACAATCCTAACTCCACAGAAGTCCTCCTGCAGTCCTTACTGGACTAGCGTTCCTGGAAGAATGAATACTGCGAAGAAATGGCCTAGGACTAGGGGATTGTTTCCAGAAAGAATCTTTCACTACTCAGTGGAGCGTGTGCTGATCACAAACTTTCTGGCGGATTAAAACTGTTTGTCGCGAAGCTATGAAGGTGGGCCGTGAGTCGTGCTTATCGGCGAAAGCATAGGCCGTAGGTTCGAATCGCGATTCGACTCATAATCTTCCAGGATTTTTGAGGTCGTTAAATGTTTTATTTCATTATTTTTTCATACAACTCTATTAATCCAAGTATGTTGCCCTACAACGATATTATTCTGAGTCCCAAGTCGTCGTCTTTTCACGTTGTATACAGATGTTATGCTAACAATTTCCAATCAACGGTGCATTGTTTCCTGTTTTAATTATAGTACGTTATTTTTGTGTCTTCTAAACTCATCCGAGGATGACGATTACTCACTGAAACTCGTTATCAAATGAGATAAAAGATTAATGTACTCAAAGGCTGCAATTTCTTGTTCTTGTTCTTCTTCTTCTTCTTCTTCTTCTTCTTCTGAGGACCACGTTAATTCGGCTTCGTTTTTTGTGCTGTTCACACTTGTCCAATATCCTTTAAGTCCCATTCTTTCCAACCTTCTTGTCTTTTTTGTCCATGATGATTTCGTCCTAAGTCTAAGTCTGTTCTGAAAAACGATGAGATCCAGATTTTATTATTTGAAGGCCACCGTGTTGTAAATCTCTTTTCCCTTTATATCTGTTCCTTCCAGGTAACTTTTTAGCTTTTGGATATAGCCAAGTTTGGTTCTCTTGCTCAAAAGAACCTGTAGGATCTGGTGTCGACCTCCCCTGGTTCATTCTAAGGATGCGTCCGTAGAACATGGCCCTTCTTCTACTGATGGTGTCCGAGATTCTATTGGGTACCCAGTTCCTAGTTCGCTAGTCTTTTGTATGACTGTCTCCTGTACTTGAAGGTCCTGATACGCTCCTGAGAATCCTTCGTTCAACAAGTCCTAGCTTCGTAAGTAATCCTGTTGTTACGACATTCAGACTTTCTGCTGCCCATATGGTTTCAGAGCCGATTGCTGTCTCGTAATGTCTCAGTTTTACGGTGATTTTGCGGTGATTCGTATTGTAGGTGTTCTTGGTGTAGATGCTAAATTTGTTTATACATGCTCCCATTGAATCTTTTTCGGTCAGACAAGTTTCTATTCATTCTCCTAGGTATTTAAAACACTCTGCCTTCTGAATTTTGGTGATTCTGTTGTCATCTATCTAGGAACTGTCTTGATGTTTGTCGTATGTCACACGTCAATTTTTTTAAAGTGAAAGCTCTAGTGGTTTTTAGAATCTGAGCTGCTTCTCCGTCGATGATACAGCCTCTGTGTAAGAAGCAAAGCCGAAGAAAAAATTATTCTTGCAAAAAAAATCGTTAGTGAGGCGTGGAGGGACGATGAAACGCAGCCGGCTGCCTCATTTTTTCCCCTCTTGGGATCTGTCCTGCACATTTTAAGACTCAAAACGCAGAAAATAGCAGGGCACACGCCAGCTGACGGCGTTGCGGAACAGATGTCCAGTTTCCGGCGTGACAACACCAACACTTCAAGCGTGATATGAAAAAGAATGCTGGGGTGCTTTTTTCTTTCATCCTAGGGGTGATCTGCGGGTCATCCTCCGTCCGGTGGGGGTTGTCGAGCGTAAAAAAAGCGTTTTCCGCGCTTCCGAGGCGTGCGTGGCACGTGGCGTCCCAGCTGGCAGCCCGGAAGTACGCCGCGAAAAAGTCCCGCGGTGGCAGCGCTTGTTTTAGCTGAGCGCGTTTTTTACCTGCCCGTCCCGAATCAGTGACAGCACCGTGCTGACGAGTGGCACACGGCCGAGTGCGCCAGAGTTATTGCTTTCGAAATAGATGCACCCAAAAGAAAGACCCCCCATTAAAAAAAAAAAAAAATGTGTCTGGCAGCATTTACATCTAGCACGTAACGTACTTATAGACACCACCATACAACAAATATTAGAAAACATGCTATTATAGATGAGGCATTCCTTACCGCTTGTAAATTAAACTTCATTACAATAAGTGATACTGCGGAAGTCTTATCACGCTCGTAACAGGGAAACAATAGATTCCTACTGCACGTAATTAATTATGAACGACAACATAGCTCGCGAGATATTTACTTCTAAGCGCATACTACGTCTTCACTGTAGAAACCTCGGAAATCTTACAAGTTCACAAGTCCGCACTTCAAAGTATTTCTATCTCTCGCGGCCACGTGCAAACCGTTCCTCAGTCCAAGTCTTTCCGCCGCGCCGTCAGTCCCACACTCTCCGTGTCCTGTGCCGTACTCTCATGCCGCACTGTCCACAACCTCCTCGTGTCCTCTCTGGAAACGATGCTCCTACCCAACCTCCATAAGTCTCTCTTAGTAACGAGCGCTGTGATTCGCCAGAGCGCTCCCTCCATGTCCCCAATCCAACGTACACTCACAAACATATTGAAACCCACACGAAATACTGGATTTACATTTAAATCAGTTGAAATTAAATAAATATTCCTACGGCTGGACCATAAACATGCTCTAACACACATTATTAAATACATAAACAAATTAAATAAACATATATCAAAGGAATAGCAACAAAAGGTAGGCCAGTAGTCTAATGTCTCTGTGGTTTCTAAAACACAGTAAATATTTAACCAATTTCTTCATGAATAGTATACATCGTATATAAACAAAGACATAGACGAATAAATATATTTATAAGCATGCTGCTACCGTTTTTTCGTGTCACTGTGGAGTACTTATGGACTGACGCGATCGATAGTAATTGGCCACTTTGACCTCAAGTTACATGCCTGCAATTTATACCAATTTAGGTTTACGTGAATAGCTTTCTAAAGACACATCATTCGACGAAATGGGATGAAGCGTTTAGATTTTGGAAATTCATTGCTGGGTGTTACTTGTTGCGATTTGAAATTGTAATTCCCTAAATCTTAACAGCATAGACAGTTTGCTGTCACTGACATCCTGCAGCCCGAAACATGATGCCTCAAACCGCGCGGCCACTCCGCGCAGCGAGCGTAAGAAGAACAACACATGTAGAAAAACAGCTACAATCTTTGCCACTGATGACGGCTTTCAAAAAATAGATGAAATGTATAAACACGAAAAAAAATCGTTTTATCATGTTGCTGTTTGATATATTCAAATTGAAGATATGCTGCGGATTAAAAAAAAATTCATTTATTAGTCAAAATGTCAAGTATACTTTCTTTATTGATAACTAGTGTCGGATAAATTAATTGGGCATCTTCAGATCACAAGAAGCTGTGATCTGAAAATGGATAATTACTTTAGCTGAAATCAGTTATCAATAAAAAATTATTCTTGTGGCGATATTGACTAATGAAAGTTTTTTCTGAATCCACAACTTTCGCTTTATTCTGTCTAAAGAGACGGACCTACCGTGAAGGTTATCAGCATAAGATCGGACATTGTCAGCGGGAAAAAGATGGCCTTTGCAGTTGATGCGGGCTACGATGAACGTCAAGTCCAAGCTTAACACAGGTGACAATTCTATGATAATAATTACAGATAACGTGAAAGTTTACGGTCATACCTCCTTGCCTAGGGACGCCAGATGAAAGTTGATGTCGTCAAGCCCTGAATCAAAATTGCGCAACGGATAACTGGGGAGAGGAGCTTGAGAGCGCTACCTAGAGAGCGTGTCCTTTCTGTACGATACTAGGCAAGGGGCTGGAGGGCTCACACGCTGATGTGTGGGTTCCTGCATTCTATAGCTTTTATTTTAAATGAATTCCTTTAACTTGACTTCTTTGTGATTTTTAAGGTATGTTAAAGATTGATGACAGTTGATTTCCTACTTATTTTAAACATTATCACTCGACTTTACAGCGATAGCAGCAATTGTTTCAGTTTACAGATATTACAATTTTACAACTTATAGCTCGGGTACATTATATACTAATCTGCACGCACACTTCTACGGGTAAGACGGAATTGCGTTGGCCAAATGTATACCACCAAAGTCTCTCAATATTTTACATAGGACATTCACTATGTGAGGAGGATAACGGGCAAACTGGGGACCAGGTACTTTAAAACAGGGGGTCAAATTTCCGGAATTAAACGAGCACATTCATTACCTTACACAATCCGAAGCTGGAAATAAAAGAATTAGTACAAATATTCAAATACCTCTCTTCCATGCGTGAACATTGAGACAGACGCACTGAGGGCACGTTTGCTCACTTACCCGTCTTCTGTAACACCCTAAGAATATGGCGGGCACCCAGAGGTCTTCCTGGGCCCCGGTGGAGGGGGTGGTCGAACCACTTTGCCGTGACCAACCTCTCCACCCCAAATCTTGTGACATGGAAAGTCTTTGACTTTTACCTGCCTGTGCTGTCTCTCTGATCCCCTAGCCAGGAGTAAGGTTGGCACTACTATACTACATAACTGCTTCCCAACAAAGATTTGGCCACGCTTTACGGAAAGGTGTGAGGAGGATTAGAAACGTTCATGTGCAGATTCACATTCAAGTACAAGAAATGCATAATACACGACACATATAAATACTTATTATGAAGCCTGACACATTTCTTTCCACCCGTCCACATGGGTTCTGCTGCACCCGCGGCTGGCCGCGTCGTGTAATAAAATTGGCTGCGGAGCCGCCTCTGTTTCTATTTCCCGGTGCGAGCGAGCAGCGAAACCTGCTGCTTATAGAGCGGAAACTACTGTACCGTTTCAAACGTCACTGAAGCACATCCAGTGTGGGTCCGGAAACGGGGGTTGAGAACCGTAGGTCAGCTAGTAAGCAGTCGCCCTTAGGGCTGTCTGCACTCCTTCCGTAATTCTCCTCCCGCCAGCCACAGTGCCACGCGACTCCCCCCCTCCCTCGCACCCACTACTCATCCTTTTTTTTGTGCATCCTGCCGCACTGTTTTAGAACTGTTCACTTTCATTAGTCGCGACGGCTTCCGTACCAGTATTTATTTGCTCGAACTAATAGCCGGCGGCGAAACGGAACGTCGGGTGGAAATAGGCGTCTCGCTAATGGCGCCACCCTAATTTGGTGCCGTATATGGCAATTACCCGCGCCTCGCAGCCTCGTGGCAGTGGCAATGCGCGCGCAATGAGGAGAAAATGATACACATGACACACAGCCCCCCGGGCCCGAATACCTGCTTGACTTGCAGCTTGCATCTCGTTTTGTTGTTAACGCCGGTACAAATCACCCAGGGAGTCTAAGCGCGTAAGCGGTGCTTACTTCAAGGAGGGGAAGCGGGACGTAATGTGTGTGTTTATTCAGTTCCAGGCAATGTGTCAGTTTCTTAGAAAAATACATTCAATATTTTCTATTTCAACATCACGTTTCCGTGTTTTGCACTAGATTCGCTATTTACAATAGTGTCTAGTCTAGTGCATATTTGCAGGTTGCACCAAACGAGACGCCGCAGTATTAAAGATTCTGAACATTACTGCGGTAGAATTAGAGTTCGGTTTTGCAGTAAATTTAATGTGACATAAAATCGTGCAAGGCTCTCAGGGCTCTTCGAAATGTTCGCTATAGTGCGCCCATTACAGCTTTAACATCAGCTAACTTTGTGGTGTGTGACTGTAATCCCTTCTTGGCCGGCGAAAAACTAACCTTAACTTCTGAAATGAGGCCAAAACAAGTTCACTTTGCTGCACGAAAAATTAAAAATATCGAGAATTATCGCCATTTGAAACAGGTATGACATGTATAGACGCCACTAATGAACCTTTGGTACGACCTTTGTCGTTTTTTAAATGGGTTTGAGAAAGAGTTTGCAAGGTATGGGCGGGAGATACAGAAAAATTGAAGCAATTTGTTGATGTAAGAGGTTTGCATCTATAGCTGAATCGTTAATAGCATCGACGAATAAAAGCCACTGTCCAGATCCAAGGTCCGGTACGTAGTTTTTACTTGTCACATGTGGTTTATTCATACAAGCGGGTTCGTTATCTCCTGCAGTTGTGCCGTAATCAGTTTATAGAGAACCAGGTAGCAATCCAGTCGCATTCGTGGTAATCGGATTACTTACTACGGCTGAATATTTCGTTCAAAAACCTGACTGTAAAGCTAAACCCGCAGTGCGCTAACTTGGGAAACAGGGAGCTCAGCTAGATCCGGATAGAATTCGCGCAATGGGTTAACGACCTCGTTCTGGCACACCGACCAGGATGAGTGCGGTTTTGCGGCGTTTTTCCACACTTGCTAGGGCAAATGGCGGGCTGTTCCCCAATCTTTACCTCACAAAATGCTATACACAATTAGTATGCGATTACACACAGAACAAAGCTTACACAACTGACACGCCTTTCGTCCCTTAGGTTAACTGACGATAGCAGCCGACCGGTGTGGCCGAGCGGTTCTAGGCGCTTTAGTCTGGAACCGCGTGACCGCTACGGTCGCAGGTTCGAATTCTGCTTCGGGCATGGATGTGTGTGATGTCCTTAGGATAGTTAGGTTTAAGTAGTTCTAAGTTCTAGGGGACTGATGACCTCAGATGTTAAGTCCCATAGTGCTCAGAGCCATTTTTTTGACGATAGCAAGTCGAGGAGCATCCAGCCACAAAGTTAGAATAAAATAAATTTGGCAAATTATGAAATCAGAAGAGCCATTACGACAGGACAAACACTAGAAAAGAGACTCACAAATCATAAAGTTTCAGAAAGTATTTTACGACTCCAAATTTTATTCAAAGGAAGCAATGATTTAGAGCTTATGCAATAGTTAATTACAGTGGCATATTACATGAAAAGTAAGTACAAAATTCGCTCTTTTACACTTTGTAATCACAATTTTACTGCTCAAATTATTATGGGAAAAGAAGTCCTAATTTATGCTATGCACTAGTTACCAGTTTTATAATTTTTGTGACTCCAAGAGCAGTTTACACTCCAAATGCGTAATTCCTCATTTGCTGCTTCAACCTCTGCTTCTACGTCACTGTTATCTGCACACAGAACATTATCTTCTTGAAGAAAATCTTACTTGTATGTTTGGAGCTTATAGGTGCTCAACGGCGAGGTTATCAAAGCCCGAAATCTTCCTTTTTCACTGTCAGTGTCTTTATCAGCTTCTTGAAGCAAGCAACCTCGAATGGTAGTGCCAAAATCAAACTCAGTACCACCCATATTGTGCTACTTTCAGTAGCTAAGACGAGATTAGCACTGAAGAGGACCAATGTGCTATAAGCCAACACTCTTCTAAGTATAACTATTTGATATTTCACATACGTTGCCACACTGTGACAAACTGAAAATGATAAAACAAATATGTCGACCATTAAAAAAAAGGCAGACCATTACTAAATATTTTCAATACTTTCGATAAGGGCACCACTGCCAACAAGTCGCTGGATTCAGGCAATGAATAATTGAGCCATTGTTAACAGCCGGCCACGGTAGCTAAGCAGTTCTAGGCGCTTCAGTCCGGAACCAAGCGGCTGCTACGGTCGCAGGTTCGAATCCTGCCCTGGGCATGGGTGTGTGTGATGTCCTTAGGTTTAAGTAGTTCTAAGTCTAGGGGACTGATGACCTCCGATGTTAAGTCCTATAGTGCCTAGAGCCATTTTTGAACCATTGTTAACAACTGTGTCGCTAGTGTGTCCAGACGGGTTGGAACTACGCAGAGATACCAACTGCAATCGTAATTTTTACGTGTGTTTACTAATCTATGGTTAAATGAAGCACTTTCTTTTAATTGCTTTTCGGGACGTACCAATATAGCCATTTCAACAGCGGAAAGTCAGTTATGACGACACGAACGTAAGGGCAACACCACACCAAGTCCCCGAGCGGAGAAAATCACCAACCCGTCCGGGAATCTAACCCTGGCCCCTTCGCTCAGCAACACGCCACGCCGCTACCGAGGCAGACTCAAATGGTTCAAATGGCTCTGAGCACTATGGGACTTAACATCTGAGGTCATCAGTCCCCTAGAACTTAGAACTACTTAAACCTAACTAACCTAAGGACATCACACACATCCATGCCCGAGGCAGGATTCGAACCTGCGACCGTTGCGGTCGCGCAGTTCCAGACTGTAGCGCCTAGAACCGCTCGGCCACTTCGGCCGCAGGCAGACTCATATCAAGCAGACTCATATCAAGCAGAAAATAGCCGTTTCCGTCCCGTGTAAATAAATGCTTGTCGTGTGTGAAACACACAGTTTTCCTCTGTGTGTCCACTTGTGCCCCTGCTACTCCTGGTCGGCACAACTGTTACGTGGAAACAGGCTGCTTAAACGCAGTGACGGTGCGTTAGCGCGGCAGTCGGTGAGCACGCTGGGCTTGCGTAAGCGGCGCAGCGCAAATCCAGACTCTAACTGGCGCCGGGCTTGCAACACGCTAAAAGCTCGTCACAGTCGCGCTTATTCCGTTTCCATTCCCACACCTGACCCCCGCGACCTCCGCGCTCAGCCGTTCGCGCCGTCTCAGCCTACCTCCTACCGTACGCCCGTCGAAACGCTGTTCGCCTCTGGCGGCAGCCTCTTTGGGAATCCTACGCGCGCCACTCCTTCTGAATACGCGGTGGCTTTTCGTTCTCGAGTATCGTGTTCGAACTGCAAACTCCCCGCGGTCGTTGAACCGCGCGCTACTCACGCCGGGGAATAAAATCGACGATCTGATGTTTGCTGTTGCCTGTATCTGAACGCTGTGTTGCCGGAATTTAGATGGCAGTGCAGCATGTCTCTCGTGATACCGAAAGCGAAACGAAAGAAGGATTTTATTTCAATTCTTAAACACTGTACCCTACTGTCTCTGCCTCGCTAGCCAACTATGTGTTACTTTCACCCGTCCAGGTCGCCTTTCCAGATTAGGAAGAGAAAGATGCCAGTCAGGGCACATACTTAGTTGACTTTGTAATTTCTGAATGACTCATGAAACCTGTGTAGTTGATGCTTCCTTTCGAGGCTTCAAGAGGGGCAGCATAAAGTTTTAATTATCACCTGACACAAAAACACTGTTACGTAATTACTTTTCATATGTTTGCAGGTATTCAACGAGTCCCAAATGGGTCAAATGGCTCTGACCACTATGGGACTTAACTACTGAGTTCATCAGTCCCCTAGAACTTAGAACTACTTAACCCTAACTAACCTAAAGACATCACACACATCCATGCCCGAGGCAGGATTCGAACATGCGACGATAGCGATCGCGCGGTTCCAGACTGTAGCGCCTAGAAACGCTCAGCGACTTCGGCCGGCACGGAGTCCCAGAAGTGATGTGACAGACATCGAGGGTTGAAAGGACTGCCATGATCGCCAGTGGAAATGACGGAACTAGCTGATGCATAGACAGGTCTCGTCTCCTGTGATTGTTGCCTTGATGAATGAGTGTTTCGAGGAGGGGTTTCCATCTGCATTATATTTGTCTCCAAAAACACTGGAGATTTTAGAGGATTCGAGGAGAAAAATAGACTGCGGATGGAAGCCCGTGTCCGAAACCGACATTCACCGAGGCAACAGAGCGTCGCATTCTTAGGAGACAAGGCATTTCTACGCAGCAATTCTCTGCATACTCTTCACTGGCCATCGTGGCAATCAGTGGCGATCACTGAATAATAAGCAACATTGCGAGACGTTCTGCATACGGCCTGCCAGCGTACAAAGTAATGTTTGCTGTCGAAGGGAGAGGTGGCCTAGTGGCAGGTGCAAGGGCCTATAACTTCGTCGCTCGTAACGCCGTTGGATGACGTTTCCACACGCGGATTCCTAAATCCACCGAAGTCCGTCCCAACATTTCTGCAGTCCGAGTACATATTGTACAATACCGTAGCACTTAGGTATCGGTGGTGTGTGTGTGTGTGTGTGTGTGTGTGTGTGTGTGCGCGCGTGTGTGTGTGTGTGCCATATCGATCTGGCTCCTTTAATGGCTACCTACCAACAGTGTTTGCTCCATCGTTTAGAATGCACGTCAAGAAGCCAAGCAACAAGGCATCAAATGCATTCAGAGAAGCCCTGCTATGATCGTAAAAGATCAGTAATCAGTACAGAAATGCTCGGAGAACTTTGGGCAGGCCTCTTCCGTATCCGAATGGTTAGCGTCCCTTCTGTCCGGAAGGACCTGGGTTCGATTCCTGGTACCGTCTCAGATTTTTTTTCCTGAGTAGGGAGGTCTGGTAGGGAGTCTCCTTATCCTCGTGAGACCAGATGAGGAGCTGCTTGAATAAAGAAGCAGCGGCATCATCACGAGTCATCTACTGGAGGGACTGTCGACATGCTTATTGTACTTTCCACGGTGATACTTCGCTACTCTTACTGACTTGTAAGCAGGAGACGAGCAGACGGAACTGGTGTAAGGCGTTCTTGGCAGAAAGAGGACGTAGTTCTCAGGAAACCCTGTCGCGGTGTAACGCTGCCAAGTGTCGGACTTCGCAGTCAAGTGCTGAAGTCGCGACCCTGGAAACAGTAAGGTGGCGGGATAGAATTCCGTTCACACACCGAGATTTTTCAGTCTGCCTTTACGCTAGCCGTCACCTTTCAATGATACAGATTTCCCTTTAAATTATAGGTCCCCTTTTTCAGGTAGGATCGCTGGGGTAGGTTAAGGACGCACAAATTCCCGATGTGGCGTCCAATTGAAGGTACTCGTTAACATGTGATTGAACATCCCCATGGGAAGTTCCCAGCCAGTCATGCCATTTAATGTTGCTACCAAGTGGAGCACTCATGTCATTGTGGTTCTTTTTGAACGCAGCAACATGGTTTTTAAAAGCATTCTAAAGCTGTTGAAGTGGTGTATACAGTGGGACAACGCTTGTTACAACTGGCGTTCAAATTTTTAGCAAAATTGTAGGACAAATGCCGGCCGCTAGTAGCCGTGCGGTTCTAGGCGCTTCAGTCTGGAACCGCGTGACCACTACGGTCGCAGGTTCGATTCCTGCCTCAGGCATGGATGTGTGTGATGTCCTTAGGTTAGTTAGGTATAAGTAGTTCTAAGTTCTAGGGGACTGATGACCTCAGATGTTAATCCCATAGTGCTCAGAGCCATTTGAACCATTTTGTAGGACAAATAAGCCACAACTAGGTGCATCATTGTATCAAGCCTTTCGACTTGTTTCTACATGGTTACGCACACACGTTTGCAATAGTTTTGTCAAGCATCTTCTGATATGATAAGAGGTTATACAGTTCCAGCTACAAAACTCATAGGTCACCTAGCATCTTCATCGTATAAAGCAGGTCCAAGAGAAATTACGTTTAGCCTTAGAAACATAGGTCAATATTCATGCTGCTTATGACGACAGAGCCTGGCATAAGATGTTCCACAATAGTTCATTCCGACCGTGTTGCCTTTCAATTGTGGCTCATGTCTCAGATGCTTTTGCGAAAAATTTCAACAATGGTAACAAGCACTGTATATGTATCACTGTGCTCAGTTTTTCGAGAGCTTTCGAATGCCGTTGAAAGCTACATTGTTCCATTAACGAAACATACTTGTTTCAGTATACTGACTGATGCGTTAGTTAGGTGGATTAAACATATAGAAAACTTGCTTGCCCGTCTGCGTGCTGTTTTATCCAGAAGACCTCGTTTCGATGTCTTGAACGGTCCACGAAATGAAATAGATGTATTATGTGACAATGCAAATAACATTTGTTGAATTGCTCTCAGCCAGAACGTGGGACCACATCATTATCAGAAGGGTTCGTGTTACAACGTCAACTCTATTATGTAATATTGAACTGCACTGTCTCTGCATCAGGAATGACTCACCCCCACATGTGCGCTTACTGATAGTGAATGGACGGGATGTTATCTCTCTCTCTCTCTACTGCGAATGAAGGCCGCTCGGATATATAATCGCCCTTTTCATCTAACATGCTATGTCTAATGCTTCTCCTCCTCCTCTGCACTGAAAAGTTCATTTGCTACATTGTTACTGAATACTCTTTTGTCCTCACATATTCACCGCCGGGTTTGAGCCAGCGAGACGCACACACATCGGAGCACCTGGATGATCGGCGAAGCAGAGAGACCCAATTAGCAGAAGACATCTCTCTCTTCCTCTCTCTCTTCTCTCTTGCTCGCTCGCCCCTCTCGCCGAGAGAGGGCGGCACGCCGGCAACAATTCGCGTGTCGAATCCCGGGTCGTGACGGATCGCCGAGTGTGCGTGCGCTTGCGCACATGTGCGTAGGCAGCTGCGAGCGGTCGCACGGCGCAGGAGAGACGCAGCTTTGTTTAAGGCGCGCCTGTGTCATTAGCGGCGATCCGTGATGATGCAATCAGCAGCGGTCCGCTGCCTTTAACGTCTGTAATTCCGCTTGACGCCGCGTCGTAGCGTCGCAGCGTCGATCGTGCCGCGGCAGAGGGGTTGGCCCGCCACGTACCAATTGATGACGTGGACACTGCGCCGCTGTAATTGGTCGGCGGTGTCCCCTCGCCTGGGTTGACCGCCTCAGGATTTGCATAATACGCTTCCATCGCCACAGCGCCAAGTTAAGCTGCGCCTCGTATAATAAAACGTTAACCCTTTGCGACCATGTGTTAATTATTGACGATCTGGTAGAGTGTTACAGTCATCTAGTTTCAAACGCTTAGGGACTGACATGAGGTACAGTTACTAGACCTCGCAACAAACCACAATTCTCACTACCTTTGATATAATTTAATTACTCTGTATGGCGTTGGAATTATCTGTAGGAACGAGAAAATGGTTTCAAATGATTTATTTATAAATAATGGAAGGAATTTACAGTTCTGGGCGCCAAAGCATATAACAAAGTACCAAACATGAAAAAGCTGAATAAAGAAAACCAAAAGGTGGCAAATAAATGCAAATGTGACAAGTTTATGAAACCCGTTACTTTAATTTTAATGAATGAACTAGAACGCCGCAAGAACGAACTAAGATATCATATTGGTGAGGACGACAAACAGATGTCTCTTGCGCATGAAGGTCGTCGTTCGTCGAACGAAAATGAAATTTTTCCATTGAACTCAAGGAGGTAAAGGCGGACGAAGCGAGGTTTCATAACCACAGGATTTCTAACACCGCCGTAAAATAAGAATTGAGGTTCTTTTTATTCACGACTTAGTTGTATAGTTATGATATTTACCATGTTCCGGGATCACACATTGTTTTACGTGCCTCTCTCGCTTCCTTTCTTTCCTGCTTGAACCTGTAAATTTCCTAATTCGAATACTAATAGCCTTGTAGTTTGGTAGCCCTTTGGTTTCTCCCTTGTAGTATGTGGCAGAGTTGGCGGCATCTGCGATTTGCTTCCTGCAAACAGAACTTACGCATATTTCCACATATCCTTCATGCTTCTGCTGATTGCGACGTCTTTTGTATCAGTGAAAGAAGGACTTGATTACATCTAAATTTTATATCACCATTACATCTTCCCATTGTGCTATAAAAAGGTAAAGAGGACAGGAAGATACAGGATACACTATGATTGTGCGACTAATAATCAGAAAGATTCTAAGAAGATTGCAAAAAGTTGAATGCAATAATTTCTTGGGAAATTTGTGGTAAGTTCCTATGGGTCGAAACTGTTGAGATCATCGGTCCCTAGGCTAACACACTACTTAATCTAACTTAAACTAACTTACGCTAAGGACAACATACACACACCCATGCCCGAGGGAGGACTCGAACCACAAAGCTACTAGTCTAGTTGCGATTTGTAGTGATTTTCGGTGCCATTGTGCACGCTTGTTGAACATCATTCCTTAAGTGTGTTTCCTTTCGTTTTCAACGTTTAGTCCAACATTCCCAGCAAATTTAAACGGAAGGAACGATATACTACCAATCATTCTCGGTTGTGAACTCTGGTGATTATTGAAGTAAGCACTGTACATACACCATAATTGAATTAAGCACTGTACATACACCATAATACTGCGAGATCTGAGCTAAACTTCTAAGCGTCCACGTCTGTATCCAGGCAGGGAAGCAAAGAAGACACAAAGCACAGAGCACAAAACAGGATAAACTGGTAGATCAACGTGTTAAAAGTAGTGCTGGCAATGAGAGGTGTGACGTTTGTATGACTATCCCAAGTCGGGGATAAAACTAGCCGTTGTTTGGTCGAGGGAAGCAATCCCACGCTCATTTCGAATCACGCTGAAGAATCACGTAATATGTCCTTTGAAGACTAGTGTACCGCACGCTAGTTCGTGTCATTCAGGGATCACCGAGCGAGGTGGCGCAGTGGTTAGGACACTGGACTCGCATTCGGGAGGACGACGGCTCAAACCCGCGTCCGGCCATCCTAATTTAGGTTTTCCGTGATTTTCGTAAATCGCTTCAGGCACATGCCGGGATGGTTCCTTTGAAAGGACACGGCCGATTTCCTTCCCCATCCTTCCCTAATCCGAGCTTGTGCTCCGTCTTTGATGATCTCGTTGTCGACGGGAAGTTAAACACTATCTCCTCCTCTTCCAATCAGGGCTCGTAATTATCTGCATCCCTGACAAATCCCCTTCTTACAACCCCTGATTGCTCTTCCCAGTCACAGAAGACTGAATTGTTACTCTCCAGAACTGTATCCTTGGGACTGGCCATAGAGAACTGGATCGGATAAGTCCGTTGCGCCACACGTGAGCAGTGCATCCTTGGCGAAAGCGTTATTGTTATTGGTAGCGGAGGTGAAAGTGATGCGCCGGCGGCCTAGAAAGATGGTCTCAGGATAGAGAGCTCACTGTGCAAGCTCGTGAGCTCGCCTTTCAATTGGTTGCAACAGACCGAATCAGCCGTGAGGTTAGCGGGTACGTAAGCTTAAACTACCGGTCGCTTCCAGCTCTGGGGAGGAGAATGAAGGACGAATAAGGGTCTAACGATGAGATCATCAGAGCCAAATCACACACTTGGATTGGGGAAAGGTAAGGGGCGAAATCGGACTTGTGTTTAGCGAAGGAACCATCCCCGCATTTGACTTAAGTGATTTAGGGAAACCAAGCAAATATGACTCGCCGGGCTGGAGTTTGAACCACAGCCATCTCGAATGCAAATCTGTCTCATCACTGCACCGCCTCGTTCGATTCTGGCAGAAGTTTTAGTCACTATAACCAGTGGCATAGACGGGAAATGTTGTTATTGTCAGTAGCCTTCGGAATGTTGATTAAAATTGTAGTGAATTCATATTCGTACATATTTTCATTGTATAAATTTCTAGCTAAGTATCAGGTTGACGTTTCGCAGCGTGTCCAATTTGCCTCCTTCAAGCAAAGTGGCAGAAATTCAGATTCGATCACTGCCGATGTTGTTAGCGTCTGTGAGGCGCCAGGGAACATAACGGGAGCCCGCCAAGAAGCTGTAACTCCCGCAGAGTACGGTACTCACATCTGTCATGGTATCTTTTGAAGAAGCAAAGGCCGCGAATACATTAATCATCGCGCCGACGTTGAAATCAGCCGAGACGAAACGTAAAACACGGGGAATATGGCCATGTTGGTCACGTTGCCTTTAGGAGGAAGACCTGCAGCGACAGCCAGAACGTTCATATATTCAATTCCCCTCCCCCATTCATTTCGTAGTACAGCACCGCTCGAATCTAAAAACCAAGGTTGCTTTGTTGCACAACAGTAGTTTGCACGAATTTCCGATCCTGTCACTTCATGAATAAATTTATAGACTGCTGTTGCTTACGACACATCGCGAGAAAGATTGGTCATCGTATTTCTAATTGGCGTAAATGATAGCGCTTGGACACTATTTTAGTTCTAAAACTAGCGTAACACGGCACAAATATGTGATTTCGTAAGTAAATAATCAATCAGTACCCCTGAAAGAAGAAACTGCCAAGCGAATAACGTGTAAGCATAAGCAAATGGCTCAAAGTGAGTACTCAGAGATTATCTTCGACGGAGTTTTAGACTCAGTAAAGTTTATTTGTACTGTTTTCTTTTATTTAAAATTCATCTTTGTAACTAGTAAATCTGTTTGTTTCTATCGCCATGCCCGTTTCGTTTTATTGATTGTAACTGGTCTGAAGCGAAACTCGTATTGTGTTCTGCTCTCTAGGTCTAAAAACAATTCGTTAGAAAATATATGGACATGCGAATTTTACTCGAAGCATTTTTCCATCATTCCGCAAACATCTATAAAGTGAAATCAAATTGTAAATATCATTCATTTCAGGCTACTGACGGTGTTTTAAATCAATAAAACGAAGTACGTATAGCAACATAAATACGCATTTTTAGCAGTTGCAAGGACGGATTCTAAATAACTAATAATTGTAATTGACACCACGGCCACACAGATTAAGATTTTCTATGCCTTGTGTATGATCATACCTGTGTATGCAAAACTTGTCATTAATACAGAAAAAAAAGATTTTTTTGTCGGTTATCGTTAGTTGTCGTTAGCCGGTTGTCGTTAGTTGAACATCTTCGCTGACTTACTTCACTACGGAATTAAATGGAGAGTCACGTAGCTGCTCTTGTTCTCACAGTGCTAAACATAACCCCAAAATACGTGGTCTATTCGAAAAGTAAGGTCCGATCGGTCGCGAAATGGAAACCATTGTGAAAATCAAAAAATGTTTTATTTGCAACATTTAGCTACACCTTCTAGGTACTTCTCTACATAGACATCGCTCCGCCTGAGGTATTATCTGTCATAACATTGTACCTACTTTCCAATACCCAAGTCCTAGAGGGTAGATGCCCATGCTTTCTGCAATTGGTTCAAATGGTTCAAATGGCTCTGAGCACTATGCGACTTAACGTATGAGGTCATCAGTCGCCTAGAACTTAGAACTAATTAAACCTATCTAACCTAAGCACATCACACACATCCATGCCCGAGGCAGGTTTCGAACCTGCGACCGTAGCGGTCGCTCGGTTCCAGACTGTAGCGCCTAGAACCACACGGCCACAGCGGCCGGCTTTTCTGCAATTCTTTACACTGATCTGCAGCTAGTTGTCTTCATAGCCAGTGATTCATGTGAGCAGAGATGAAAATCAGAGAGATCCAAGTCCCAGCTATATGGTGGGTGATCAATCACTTCCAATCGAAAACGCTGCAGGATCGTCCTCATTTCCCCTGCAGTGTGCGGCCGAGAATTGTCACGAAGAAGGAAATGCATGTCACTTACGTTGTGTAGGCTGCATCAAATCAGGCGAAATCTCTCACAGCGCTCATGCTGTGCAGGGGACATTATTTTCTAGGCACATTTACGTGCTTTCGGTGCCCTCAGAACTGAATAGAGCGACGTGAAGCGATCAACAGGCATACTACAGACACTGTCCAACAACGTTACGAAAAGCCTCATCGAATTTTCACCTTGGTTTCCATTTCGCCACCGATCGGACCTTACTTTCCGGATAGCGCCCGCCGTAGTTTGCACGAGAAGTAATCACAGGAAACGGGTTTGCGTGAAGTTAGCACAGACGTCGTACCACACGGTACGTTTTCTCTTGTCTGGCCGTAATTAGCGAATAAAATGCTATGGACTTTTTTCCTTTTTTAAGGCTTCAATCCTTTCCTTGCAGATCGCCGGATCGGTGACTTATTTTAGATCTTCTGATAACTTATCCAGGGATTAATCTCGACACCACTTTTGCCGACACGCTTCAGCGAGCTCGGCTCCTGCACCTCTGCCACACATTCCCAGGGTACTGCTGGCCGTTAGCCATCGCGCGACAGCCCACGCAAGTCACACGAGCGCTCAGCCTACAACGCATTGTCAGCACATCGCATATTTCCTGGTGGGCGTGCTCTTCCACGTTGGCGTGGGAATGCGCTGTACAGAAGCCGGATGCTCGCTTCGTGTGAACCGCGCTATACTTCCAGCTGCACGTCTCGGATGTGTAGTCGCGACCAAAGCCCCGACTATAGCCAACTATGACTACATATTATTAACTAAGTCATCTCGCTTTAGTTGCCGTTGCCAGTGAAGCTAAAATCTTCTATGTTGTTAAGTTTCGTTGTGTTCCTCCTCAATTATCACCTCACATGATCGACGTTTCGACCCTTCTGCTGTATTCTTCTCCAGGATCTTGAGATGTCCCCAGTTTTCTGTTCAGCTAACAATCTAGAAAATTTTACCGTCAACATGTTATTAGCTCCCACAGTTTTATAATATCCGATAACGCTAAACTACTGTATCGATGAGAGAGGACCCAAAGGTATTAATGTGGCATTGAGTAAAATAAGATTTACGCCTGAAGCAGCAACCAGCCGCGAGTATGTTTTACCAAAAAGTTTATTTGGATCAAACCATGACCGGTTTCGGATTTCTTATAAATCCATCTTCATATGGTTGTTAAACGTTTCGTCATTTTCTTACTGAGACCTCGTTTTGTATCCGTTATTGCTCTTTGCACTAGTATTACCAGAAAATTTTTTGTTCACTGTTTGTTAAAGATTGCGAGAGATTAGTTCTTATGACTTTTATCAAAGCATTTAAAATACGGTAAGTTCTTACCACATTTCACGCTTTAATAACTTTAAAACCGTTTCATAAATGCTTTGATAGAGCTCGTAAGAACTAAGTCTCTCGTGAACTTCGCCAAATAGTGAATAAAAAGCTGTCTATCCTAGTGCAGCAAATCCATAGCGGGCACAAAAGAGGCCCCAGCAAGGAAACAAATAAACCTGTAGCAATCCTGTACAGTTTATATTCCCACCACTTCCTTCCATTACCTTCTATTCGTCATGCACGGCGGCTGAGGCAGTGGCTGGTAGCAGATCTTTTTATAAAAAAAGTGAGGAGAGAAGTATGTGGCCACTAATAACGCGTGGATATTTGATATTTCCAGTGATGTATTTCTGTGGTGGTGGTTAGTGTTTAACGTCCCGTCGACAACGAGGTCATTAGAGACGGAGCGCAAGCTCGGGTTAGGGAAGGATTGGGAAGGAAATCGGCCGTGCCCTTTCAAAGGAACCATCCCGGCATTTGCCTGAAACGATTTAGGGAAATCACGGAAAACCTAAATCAGGATGGCCGGAGACGGGATTGAACCGTCGTCCTCCCGAATGCGAGTCCAGTGTGCTAACCACTGCGCCACTTCGCTCGGTAATGTATTTCTGTAACTTCTTCTTAGTTTTACTCGTCAGCCACTAGATATGCACTCCTGGAAGTGACCGCTTTCAAAGATTTCCATGTCGATCTTTGCTGGGCGGTATGGATAAAGTTCTTTTCCCGTATGTCGTTGAATGTCGTCTCTCCATCTCACCAGAGGGCGTCCGACAGTCCTCTTTGACTCCCTCGGACATGACTGCATCAGTACTGGCTATCCGCTCGGCAAAGTCATGGAACCCAGTCCTCCCTATCTTTTCGTTCTTGACCCTGTCTCTCAGACTCACTCCAAACATTGGTCTCTCTATTGCCCTTTGACAGATCCGGCGTCGATTTGCGCTACTTGTCGCAAGTGTCATTGTTAACTTGCGTGTGTCGTAAACCTTCCTCTTTAAATTTAAGGGATAATACGTAACCAAGTTCCCCGAATGCCATCCAGAGGAGGCCACAACACCTGGTGATCTCTGCTGTCTGGTTATGTTTTCCAAGTTGAATTTTATTTTCGATGGAGATCGTAATACTGACAGGGCACAGCAATTTGGTCTTTTGAAAGTTGGTCTTGAGCCTTGCAGCTTGGGAAAACGTCTTTGAATTCTCGAATCATTGCTGATACTTCGAGTCGCTGCTAGAAAGAACGATACCAACTATAAAGCGAAGATGGCTGGGGTGTTTTCCAACTGTGTTGTATATACCTTTCTGTTCCCAGGATAGACAGATGCTCCCGGAACCAAGATCATTAACTTAGGTGAGACTGTGTCTCCTTGTCTGACGCCTCTTCTCATGGGAACATTTCCAGTGACCCAGCCCTCCTTTACTTGCATATGTAGAGCGGCGTTCTCTTACATGTAGCGGTTTAAGACGGTAGAGCTGTAGTCAATGCGGGGTCAGTTCAATGCTGTCATTGCCATCCAGGTTTAGATCGTGTCGACCGCCTTCTGGAAGTCTGTGATGCCCGTGTCAAGTGGGATATTATACTCTGTACATTTATCAGTGTGGGCGCTACGTGGATAACATAGTGCAGCCCGATTCCTAAGAGTGTACCATCGGCAATTCAAAAACAATCAAAGGCGCTGATCGAATTTATTTGCCCAGAATCGCAGCGTCGAGCAGTGTGCGCTACGTGTAGAGAGTGTTTCTAAACACCTGTCGGCGCTAAAACGCGGCCCTCCAGTCGGCTGGAGCGTGTGTGAGTTGCAGGAGGGGCGCGCCTGAGGGCGTCTCGGCCGGCTGCGGCTGGGCTGCCGCGGCAGGTAGCCCAGTGTGTTGGGCCGCGAGTGTCCCGTGGCCTTGGGGCAGGTGGACTTGCATTCCCCAGCCTCACACACAGCCCGGCGCTCGACGCCGGAACCGCTGCACCGACCAGTCCAGCATCCTCCAAACCCAGCGGAGGCCGCTGCCCGCATGTCCCAACGCTTCCTGGCGGCCTTCCTCCAGCAGCCATTAACGAAACGGCAGCAAGAGAATGGGTCGCAATATGTTAATCGCCATCTTTGTCGCAGCTTCCGGCAGAGGATTTAGTCTCGGCTCTAATGAATAAAACTGCTACCATCGGTCTACAGTATCCCGCCTTTACTGCTGGTCCGTTTCACATACAATATCGGAATATCGGTTATCGTTTATTATTTATCAGTAAATCCCAAGATTCTCTGTGATGCACATGTCCACTGCAGTGGCCAGCTGTTAATGGTCGCTTCTTTGGCGTTTTAAATCGGTCCTGAAGCTCTAATTGCAAGCAAGGCACAGCACCATTAGAGCGTGCATGTACAGTCTCGGAACTGATTGAAAACACCAAAGAAGCAACATTAACAACTGTCCATTGCGGTGGACATTTTCACTACAGGATTAAACAATCCAACTTTATTGTATAAAACAGCTTCACACGTCTGGTTACTTTACAAATGATTTAACATTTTAAATATCTGGAAGCCGCTAGGTGCTAGGCGAATATAAACTGGATAATCTGCGCTCTATTATAAGCAGAAGCTATTTCTTCAAGCGTCTTAATTTTTATTACGTCACATCATGACCTGTGTGTCTTTTAATTTTTCAGGTAAATTCAGAGACATATAGGATACTGCCTGCAAAGTGTGTTCCGAATAGAATTAGTAGCAAAGAAGTAATAAATTAACACGTCATGCCTGACGTCTAAGTTTACGCACCGACTTTTAAATGTTTGTGACGTCATATTTCCTGACTAAGTGGCGCACAATGATATACTTTTGCCGGTAAATAAAGTACCGTATATGCTTACTGAACAGAATTAGTAGTAAGTAAGTAATTAAAACTTCATTCTGGTTGCTGAAGCTCTACTTCGTGGACAACGAAAATATAGTAAGCGATCAACTTTTCCCTTTCATTATTTCGTAGGAGGCGACAGCGATAAGTAGTTTCGTAAAGGTTCCAAATTATCTGTAAAGTTTGTTGCAAGTTGCTAAGTGCTGTCATTCTGAAATATTGGAAGAACGTAGTTTAGCTAATTTGCGCGCCTTGATCTATGTTGTCTTATAACATGTACACAGTTTCTAACTGTAATACTGAGTTAAACCTTTGACTAATGATTGTAGCTTAATGAGTAGATTATATCAGCTTCTTAAATCGAACTATAATGATTTGAAATACTGAAACTCGAATTATTTGTGCCCTCTAGAAGCCATTGGATAGCCACTCTACAACTAGGATCGTTCACCATGAACATGAACCATAAACGTGTTAGCCGTGTAGTTAGATCGATATTTCATTAGCACGACAATGTGTAATCATCGTGAGACATTGAAGCAACACTAATTTCGAAACGATTCTTCTTAATGAATCCGTCCCACGAATACCAATCTCGGTCTTAAAAAGTTCCTTTGTATTTGGTGATAGTTTAAACTGATGACTTCTAAGGTCTCGGTGTAGCGGAGATAGTGTGCTTTTAATGGTTAACCGAGTACGTCCTTAACAATGTTGCAGTTCGCCATGTAACTACAAAAACTTTTTTCGGGCATGGCCAATCATCAGTATATCAAAAACGAATTTATTACGAAGTATCTGGTACAATAGTATCTCTGCTAATACCGGCACTAAATGAGGCATTTTGGTGTTAGTAAGCACATTGCATTATACTTGTACCAAGTTTGCTTCTGATATGCGTCAATTAAGTTTTTTATAAAATATAGATTCTTGTTATTTATCGACCTTGTGCTTAGTTAATCATACAAAGGTCGCAGCTGCCGTGCACGATCTTATATCACAAGTTGAATATTTTTTTCTGTGTTCTACTACAGTGATAAACGCATACAGGCGAGTGCACGCCAGTGATCGTTGAATTCCAGAAAAATACATCACCTACAACAGTATGTAGCTCTGTACTGCAAAGCTATCGGAAATTATCGGATGAAACCTGTTCGATTGACCAGATTAGCTTTGACCTCACTATAGTATCCCGCAGCGAACAAAATCTCCACCCAAGCATCAACATCTGGGCTATGTTACCCTCAACAAGAAAGATAAGTTTATCACTCTTCTAATCTGTTTGAATTTTTGTATTGATAGTTCACGAAGTCAGTATGCCGCACTGTCGCCGGAAAATGATGAACACTTGCAGACAAGCGAGCCATAGCGAAACAGGTAAAGATAGGCGCTGGACTGTGTCAGCAAGCGCATAAATTACACGCCTCGACAGAGCCTAGCGCGTCTGTCTGTAATAAAAACACCGTGGACGCGACAACGTTTGTTGATTTTACATCGCGCAGTCCGCTTCACGACTGTCCTCGGAAGAATAGCTGCAAATTTATGTCCACTACTCTCGCGTTTACAGGATAAGCTTGTTCCCGCCGTTATTTCCACATAATAAGTGGTGTGTGGCATGCTCAGGCTGAAGAGTGGCGCCTGATCTAATGATTACGTCATGCGGGGTTGATCAGTATGCGCAGTACTGTGCCGTAATGTGATGTTGCTGGCAAGGAAGCGGCGTTCTTCGCCTCATGCAACTGAAGAGAGTTGGCGGTGATTAGAATAGCTGTTTCCAGAGTCTCCTTGGACACCATTCGAGTACTCTTTATAGTAGCATAACACTGTCTGAACAGCAATTCTAGGAAGAAGTTGAAGCAAACTAAGGTAGTAGAGTCACCTTGTCGGGATCGCTTAACGATGACCAAAATTCCTCACAGTATGCCTAGAAGTGCCTGGCAAACCCGGTCATCCGCATATATCAGTAGTGAGCTATTAAAGTGAATGGCGATATTATTAGCAAAATCTGAAGCTGCTTGCTTTGGAGAATCGTTAATCCGTTATTGAAACGTCCTATTTAAGTCACATTAGCATATTTAGCTGCTGGTTATCACTATTTATTGTCTCTCTTATTTGCAAATAGTGTTTCGAAAACGTTTTCAATAGTCCCGGCTCAGCAATTTCGTAATGCGGGCCGTATTTCTCGAGCTGAGAATGGAGTATTAATCCTCAGCGGCCATTAGGCATTGCCATCAAACCGGTGCCTAACACATCAAATTAGGACGCTAAGGACCGACAGGCACGTACCGCTGTAACAAAGTAGCCATAAAACATCCCTGCTGCGGTGAGTGATTAATGCTGCATTGCAGCACACGTAGATTTTTTTCTGTCTTTACTTCGCACGAGCGCTCACGGTAAGAAGAACGCACGACAGTGGATCAACGCTTTTACCGGCCATATTTTGTTGGATATCTTGCACGCGGGAACCGCAGTTTGCGGTTAATTCAGCCAGCGTCGGCAGAATACAGTGCTTATGTCTGCGTGTATGCATACAGCCGTCTGTCAGAGTAACATCCTATATTCAATGTGCGAGAGCTCAGGGTGGAATGTTTGAGGTTTCGGTCCATTGCACAGGTCAGACTGTTTTTCAGGTGGTGAGCTGAGAACGAGGACTAAGTGGGACGGGAACACCAGCTCCGGATTTTTAATTGCAACCAATGGTAACCTCTCGGAAACATTGGTCGGAACCGGATGATAAAAACTATATTTAATTACAAAAATCAGAATCATTACTGAGCGTGCGCAAGTATGTGTGTATGTGCTTGCGTAAGTGTGTGTGTGTGTATGTGTATGTGTGTGTGTGTGTGTGTGTGTGTGTGTGTGTGTAGGGGATGTTCAAGGTACAAATGAGTCATGGCAGCTCGAATTAAGGCTCTGAGCACTAAGGGACTTAACACCTGAGGTCATCAGTCCCCTAGGACTTAGAACTACCTAAACCTAACTAACCTAAGGACATCACACACATCCATGCCCGAAGCAGGATTCGAATCTGCGAACGTAGCAGTCTAGCGGTTCCGGACTGAAGCGCCTAGAACCGCTAGGCCACCATGGCCGGCTCGAATTAAGGTCCTCAGTTATAATCTAGTTATAATTCTGCGTTGTTCATCACATACCGAATACGTACCATAATAGGAAATTGCGTGCTAAGTGGATAAATTAAGTATAGAAAAAAAGAAACAAACACAGGGGACCTCTTGATATGAAGCCACTTTTGTGTTAGCATGGCTTAACGTCAAGAGGGTAGCTCTGTGAATCAAAAGATTGGCGATTAGATTTTCGTTCCGTCTTCATACATTTTCCTTGTGTTGCCTCATCGTGGAGGATCAAAACCTACTAACAGAAACATGGAGGTAAAATCCTATAAATCGAAACAGTAGCAACGTAAATAGTTGGGATTTAATGACCTGCATAATTTTTTGAAAAGTTCAAAAAAATGGTTCAAATGGCTCTAAGCACTATGGGACTTAACTTCTGAGGTCATCAGTTCCCTAGAACTTAGATCTACTTAAACCTAACTATCCTAAGGACATTACACACATCCATGCCCGAGGCAGGATTCGAACCTGCGACCCTAGCTGCAACGCGGTTCCGGACTGAAGCGCCTAGAACCGTCGGACAAAGCGGCCGGCTTAAAGCGAAATCAAACTCTAAATATCATTCATTCCAGGCAGTTCCCTTTTTAGGGCGTCATCAAATTTTGTTTGCTGTCATTCTGTAAAACAAGCATACATGGAGACCGCGCTAAACAGGGAGAGTAATTTCGATACACACATAACGGCAGGCACGGCGGTGCTTGAATTTTACTACGCGGCGTTTAAATGATGCCATATGTCCGCAGTTCTGCAAGTGTGGTCCTATCGCTGTACCGCCGTGCCTTCAGTTATGCGTGAATATCGAAGGCACACACCCTGTTTGGCGACATGTTGACGTATGATTATTTTACAGCAAAACAGCAAACAAAATCTGATGATGCCCCAAAAAGGCGAAACGCGTCAATAAACCATAATAACTGCAACCGATAGTGTTTTTCTCAAAAAGAATCTCTATACGGTTGTTGTACCAGCCAGCCCGCTGGTATGGGGAAAAGTTTTATTGGATGATGTATTAGTCATGCCCATAAAACAGCGTATTGTTTGCTTTGGTGCACTGAAGGCGGTGTATAACTGCTATCAGGCTGCCACGTGACACTCTACCGCTAACGTGCCACGGCAGTGAAGTGGTGTGTGTGTGTGTTAGCCGGTTGTACAGAATCAGCGCCGCAAGATCGGTAGACTTAGAGACGTGACGGAATAGCAGAAAGAAGCTATCGTGTTTTGACGTGCTGTGTGATGACACTGTGAATTAAATTGTCCTGTTTGTTGGGCGTGTGTCGTGGCTGTTCGTCGTGTCTCAGTCATGTTACAGCGCAGGATTAGCCGAGGGTCTAAGGCGCTGTAGTCAGGGACTGTGCGGCTGGTCCCGGTGGAGGTTCGAGTCCTCCCTCAGTCATGGGTGTGTGTGTTTGTCCTTAAGATAATTTACGTTAAGTAGTGTGTAAGCTTAGGGACTGATGACCTTAGCAGTTAAGTCCCATAAGATTTCACACACATTTGAACATGTGAGCGTAAGAATAGTGGTTGTATTAACATTCTAAATACACGGACCGGAGACGAATGTTATTCCTTGACAGGGACAATCGTTTTCACACCCGACAGAAATTGCTGCTCTCAGTGGAGTAACCACCTTTTGGAGCGCGGACCGCTGCGAGATGTACAGAGGAGTCAATGAGATTCTGAAAGAGACCGACAGGGATGTGGAGCCGTGGCGCGTCCAGTGCCATGGCCAGCCGAGCTAGCAGTGAACAGGCCAATGGAGGTTGTCCCACAACATTCTCGATTGGTTTCAATTTCGGTGAGTCTAGCGGCCAGGGGACTGCGACAAACCAATCCTGCTGCTCTCCGAACCACGTACGTGCAAACTGTGTGACACGTAGAATTGTCCTGCTGGTAGATGCCATCGTGCCGAGAAAAAACAAACTGCATATAGGGGTTTACATGGTGCCCTAGGATAGATGCATACTTTTGTTGATGCGCTGTCACTTTCGGAATGACGAGATCACCCACGGAATGGAACCAAAACGTTCCCCAGACCATAACGCATTCAAGGTGTTAGCTTTCAGACATTTCTCGCCGTACATGGCAACGATCAGTGGAGTATAAACCGTGAATCAACAGAAAGAAGTCACCTGTCACTACTCAGTGGACGTCCAGTTACCATATTGGCGCCCTTATTTCAGATTTTTTCGCCTATGAACAGCAGTCAGCATGGTGCACGAAACGGGCACCTGCTGCAGAGGGCAATACGCACCAACGTTCGCTGCTCAACAATTTCATGTCTGTTCGCCCGTGCACATCTCCACAGGTGCCGTTCACCCCTGTCATGCATGATGCGTGGTGATCCACAGTTGCCTCGGCGCCTGTTTTGGATAGCGCCATTTTGCCACGCACGGTATACTTTAACCACGGCGGCACTCCAACAGCTTACAAACTTAGCCGTATCGGAAGTGCTTCCAACCTTGACCCGAAGACCAATGATAATGATAATGTCCTTTTGGACGTCAGACGTCGTTTCCGATTGCGACAACGACGACATTCTGTTCCCCCCCCCCCCCCCCCCCCCCCTGGCTCTCACCACTTCCCCGACACGCTTTACATAACCTCCCCTGCCAGTGCCGCCACCTGTGTGTGGTTGACGTCCAATATAGGCGGAGATCACATTTATAGGCGTCCAACGTAGGCGTGTATAAGTGCATGTAGGAAAACGTTCTGGGGTGGGGGCGGGCGGGGGGGTGGGGGGATAACCAACGTGACCCACCAGCCTCCTGAGCCTCTTGGATCCGCACTCAAATCTTATCATTAATGAGTGCTTCAGCTAGTGATTGCATATCTGAAGAAACACTCTTCCTCGCAGAACCACATGCGATACTATGTCTCCTAGCAAGTACGTCGCGAGCCTGAGCCGCGCAGCACCTGGCACAGAAGGTCTTCTGCGCCCGACGCAGCTCGCCTCGGCACTGTCCAGACGATACAAATGTGCAGGGCGGTCCATTTCCCAGCCTGGCGGCCGCCTGTGCGCCCGCCGTCTCACGGTCTGTTACGCGGCCGTCCGCGCCCCTGTGACGATAAATACGGCGGCAACGCGAGCCCCGCCAACAAAGCGGCTCTGGCCAGCCCGGCCCAGCGGTGCGTGACGGCGCCGCTTTTTGTTTCCGAGTGCGTCAGGCGGCCGCAGCCGCGCCGCGCCGGGGACCGGCCTTTGTTTGAACATTACGAGCGCTTGTTGCGCTGCCCCGCGGGGGCAATGCGTCGCGCCCCCGAACCATTGTTGCGGTCTCGCCCACCTCTCGGCTCGCAGGCGGCCGGACCCCCGCCGGGGGAGCAACAGTGGCACCCTCTGCGCTACCCATCTGCGCCCGTTCCCTTCTCCCTCTCACGGAGCTTAAATCTGCGAGCGCGCAAGTGCCGTTCCGCGCAGCGGCGACAGGTGAGAGAGGTCTTCAGCCGTGCGAGGCTCGGAGGTCTCGTTACATTCACTGTTACGTACGACGAACCTCCTGCCGGAGACGCACAATGGAATTAGTTGCGGTCCCACGGTCTATGCACTCCGCTGGATGGCTCTTCCTGACAGTATCGCTGCCAACAAACGACATTTGTTTACCTAAAGTAACTGTTGGCTCATGTCTGCAAGGTAAAATAATACAATAATGTTCCTAATTGCAAAATCAGAAAAGCCGAAAAAAAAGCGATTACCTTCCGTTTCTTGAAGTTTTGCCGGCGGATCGAATATTCCATCATTTTTCGGGCGTGCATCCGGAACACTATTTCGTGTTCCGATATTTCGGCTGGCAACCTTTCACCCATTCTCAAGGCCAATGACCTGTCTAGAAATACTACGGACAGCGGTGGGATACCAACCCCAGTGTCGCCGCCATGCGGCCTGACAGCCAGCAGTGAGGGTTTGGGATGCCGTTTCTTTTCATAGCAGGACCCGTCTGGTTTGTCATCCTTGCACCCTTACAGCACAGCGGTAAGGCGTCGATATTCTACGCACCGCTTCGTTACAAGCTATGTTCGTCTTACAGTTGAGCGAGATAACGCACGCCCGCACTTCGCGGGAGCTTCTGCTAGGCTCCGTGCTTATCAATATGAGCAGGGTTCCCCAACAATTTCGACGATCTAATGCGCCAGTTGCACGGAATTTGACACGATCTCCCTCACGAAGACATCCAACAATTTTATTAGTCAAGGTGATGCCGAATAACTGCTTGCGTAAGGGCTAGAGGTGACCCAATGCGTTACTGAGTTGTTCAATTTGTGAAATTCTTTCTCTTGAATAAATCACCATTTTTTTCTGTAATTGTAGTAATTGGTACGTATATGTACATCACATTTCCGTCCCATTCGCATAATTCCTTCGTGGTTCTTTTTATTTATTTATTTATTTATTTTGTATTACTCACACACACATACAGAGTGTTTAAACTGCCCCTAACTATGGATTTTATGCTGCCTGCAACTCCTTCAAATAAGAAATGCAAGATTCTCATATTCTGTCGCTCGATACGTACAAACTATTAGTCCTACAGAGAAACTGAACGGGCCCTCTCTATAGGAAATTTGATGGAGCTACAGTTTCTAACTGGGATATGGTTTCGTTAGAGGCCGTAGTTTTAGAATTATTCAAGAAAAGCTTACTAAAGTGACGTTCAAACACGTTTCTCTTAAGTAATTCGAAAACCTTGGCCTCCAGCGAAAACGTATGCCAGTACAAAATTTAACTACGTTAAACTTCCTACAAAAAGATTCTGTTCATTTTTTCTGCAGCACTAATAGCCTACGTGCAGCGCACGAGACAGTATGAGGATTTCGCACCCGGTTTACGAAGGTGTTGCGGGCTGCATACAAACCCATGGATAGGCCCAGCTGAATCACCGTGTATATGCCGGCCGCGGTGGTCTCGGTTAAGGCGCTCAGTCCGGAACCGCGCGACTGCTACGGTCGCAGGTTCGAATCCTGCCTCGGGCATGGATGTGTGTGATGTCCTTAGGTTGGTTAGGTTTAAGTAGTTCTAAGTTCTAGGGGACTGATGACCACAGATGTTAAGTCCCATAGTGCTCAGAGCCATTTGAACCACCGTGTATATGTACAAACATTGGTGATTCAACTTCGTTTCGGTCCTTGTTCATTCTTTTTTCTTCCGGTTCATGCTACGACTGTGATAAGACAATATGTGGAACAATACAATGAACTGCCCATTTGTGGACTTAAGTTGGTGACTTACAGGAAAATGTATAGGACAATAATGGACATATGTATAAACGACAGTTGCTGCAACTAATATTGTGGACTTGTACTTGACGCCAAGGAATCTCCATTTAAATTGATGTAATGGTACAGACGGTTGCTTCATCGGAAGTCGTTAACGATACATAAATATTCATCACGGCACCTTCGTCAGGTTTGGTGATGCCATTCGTTAATCAGTATTACTGAGACACCAGGGCGTTGCGTAAGATTGTCACTGGAACTTGGCAATATTTCAATGTAGCACCTGAAGATGACGAACTCGAGCTCCGTCGACATATTGCGAAGTTTCAGGCACACAATCGGACGCAACCACGAGGAGCCTCAGCAATAATCAGCAACCTCGGAGCGAAAAGGAAGTTGCGCCAGGCCTCATCCTCAATCATAAAATTTAAATTCAGGTGGGTAGGATGTCGAGAGTACTAACGACGGAACCCTCTTGCGTATATGGAGAAACGAGGAATGACTGGATGTATTACGTGCGTCGATTCATGGAAACCACTGCATCCGAAATAAGGATAGTCGGGAGAGATTTGACACAATTCCTGTCGAATAAGAGCTAAAGTATAGACGATACCACCATCTCGTCCGATTTAAAGGTTATGCTAGATATGAGCTGTCCCGTTTCTGATGCGAAGAAACTTCATTGGCTATATCGATCTTAGTGGAATGTAGAATATTAATAAATATATTAATAAAATTAAAGTAATTGCATCTCGAACTAAGATCTTTGGTTTACCGCATTGTGTCTGATTGAGACTACGAGCTGATTATGTATACGAGATCCGTGTAATTGTCTTTTATGTTGATGAAATGTAATAGACTCCAACATCTCAAGTAATTTTCTCAATTTTTAAGTATATTATGAGGTGAATTAGACAGTTGTTGGTTTAAAATCAGACCAGTATCTCTCAATTTAATGAAATAACAAACTGGAAAATATCATGGAATATGAAAATATTCGTTCACTGTGACCAACGACGACGACAAATAAAGAATACGGGAATAGCATGAATGCACGATGCTTCTTCTGTGTGTTCATTAGAATAACGAATTTGAATATGACGACGACCTACTCCCTTCAAATCAGTGTTAAGAATCCAGATGAACCTTGTTACAGCGAATAATTGACTAACAGTTGTGACCGCCAACGTCTTCAGTCTCAATTATCCTACAAAATAGCGCAGTGGCCAAGCGTCCGAGAGGGGTAGAAATTGAAATAACATTTACCCACTCTTGTTTAGCAAACTGCGCGGTTTACCGGAAACACGTCAAGCAAAGGTTTCTTTCTTATCGTTACAGTTTTCTCTTCCAATTGAAGTAGTCTGATGAATATGGTGTTCCGTCCCCAATGGTCTTGAAGTCAACAGGGCATTGATATTCTCACCTCCAGTCAATAAGAAAGTGTAAGTGAAAAAAGAAGAGAACCATTGTATTTACGACCATTAATCAATTGTCTGCATCTACATTTATACCCCGCAAGCCACCTTACGTTGTGTGGCGGAGAGTCCTTCATTCTGGTACCACTGTCTTTTCCTACCTTTCCCTTTTTCATTCGCGAATGGCGCGTGGGAAGGATGGCTGTCGTTCAAGTTCCGTAACACATCTAATTTCTCTGAGTTTCTGATGTGATCATTTCGCGAGACCTGTCTGGAAGGAGGTAATATGTTACCCGACTTTTCTTGGGACGTGCATTCTAGAGATTTCAACAGGAGACTTTTCCGCGCTGAACAACGCCTCTCGTGTAGCGTCTGCTATTGGAGTTTGTTGAGCATCTCCGAAACCTCCTTGCACTGAGTAAACGACCCACTGACTATCTCTTCTGTTAATCCTATGACTGACGAATAAAACTCAAGAATCGGTCTAACGACTGTCCTACGAACCGTTTCTTTCGTGGATGAATTAACTTGTCCTTAAGATTCTCCCAATGAATCTCAGTTCAACTGCAGTTCCTGTTTCCAATTATATGTTGCCAATAATGTAATCGAACAGTGGAGAATCTCTTCGACTATTTATTGGCAGTATGTTACGTTTATTTACGTTCAAGGTCAACTTCCAGTCACTGCTCTAATCGTAGATGCTCTGCGGGTGTTCTTGCATTTCGCTACAGAGTCTGCCGTTGCAACTTTCCTACAGACGATAGTATCATCCACGAATAGTCTCAAAGAGCGTCCATCCACTACATCGCTGTCAACACCACAGAGACACCTTGATTGGCCTAAAAATACCGGATGATTGTAGTTAAAGTGTAGCGACTCAAGGAGGTTCACTGTGGGCTATAGTTATCTATGGCAGCGACATTTGGCAGACATGCTAATGCGTTAATGCGGAACCGATTTACGCAGGTAAAAAAGTAGTTTCAATTTTGGGCACCAGATGGAAGTCTGGTACTGTACAGCATCTCGTCAACGTCTTAGATCCCCATGTTGAACAAATTATGTAAGCGGTGGTTAATAATAAAATCGACCTTGTGCTTTTCTCGCTTATTTGGCCTTTTCTGTCCAAGTCCCGTTCCTAATCTATTACATATGGAAATATTCTTTACGTCTTTCTTGCATTCACAGCGCCACATTTGCACCTGGTGGCCAAAATTGGAACTAATTTTTTCCATTGTAAATCGGTTCCGCATTAACATCTACCAAGTTTCGCTGTCATACGACAATTATAGTCCAAACTGGACTTCTGTCAATTGTTGCGCTTTAGTTATAATCATCCCGTACTTCAGCATTTCGCCGTGTGATGCTCTTCACTGCTCAAGATTGACGGCAACAGCGGAGACGAAAGGAAGCAGGCAGGCAGACGGAGAGCCAGAGTCAGAGTGAGAGAGAGAGAGAGGGAGAGAGAGAGAGAGCACCGCTGTACGTTTCGCGCCTCAGAACAAAAGGGCATTGCTATGCAGAGGCATCAGCGCCCCCAGGGAGCGAGCATGCTAATGACGGCTCGCACCTTTGTGTGGACTGCCCGAACAGTTACTTACCAGGAATGCAACTGGCGGCCGCCGCACTTTCACGGGGCAGCCGCCAGGACTCCACCTTGGCACAACTCACTTTCCTCTGCACATTCCCGCTGGCTTACATCATTCACTCGCAGGTAAAACAGTCCTAATCCTACGTGGTAATTAGATCACCACAGTGATTAGGCATCGACTAAAATAAAATGGAAATCCCTCGTTTAGCTTTGACCTTGAACTGGGTCACCTGTCCCCTTACACGACGGGTCAGGGTTCCTGGATTTAAAGTCCAATCCTCAGCATTGTACACACTAGCACTTTTGCTGTAGTAGAGTACCGCCAGTGCTGAAAGCGATTTTGAGCTCTATAAAACAACGAACGAACAATGTGAAGAGATGTAAAGTTCTCGTTTAACTTACCGCTACCTCCAGCATCATCATCAATGCCCTGCCAGACTGACGACAACGATGGAGAGGCACTCAGACGTCGTAGCCAAATAATGTGAAAGATTACTTGGAGTGGCACGCGAGACAGTGACGGGCAGAGGCAAAGGAAGGAATGAAGGAAGGTTACGATTTAACGTGCTGCTAGAAGGAGTCATCAGCCACGAATCTTAGGCTCCGATAGGACAAAGATGAGGAAGGACTTCAGTCGCGTTGTTCCAAAGAAATCATCCCGACATTCATCTGATGAGCCAAAATATTGTTGGCCGGCCAGTGTGGCCGTGCGGTTCTAGGCGCTTCAGTCTGGAACCGCGTGACCACTACGGTCGCAGGTTAGAATTCTGCCTCGGGCATGGATGTTTGTGATGTTCTTAGGTTAGTTAGGTTTAAGTAGTTCTAAGTTCTAGGGGCTGATGACCACAGATGTTAAGTCCCATAGTGCTCAGAGCCATTTGAAAATATTGTGACAGACTGCCTATGAAAGTGTTAGTTTAATTTTGAAAACAATGCACCAGCGATTTGTGGCTTGGATTCGAGAAGTCATTCATAAGTTTCCGTAGCTGTGCGGCACTAGATGTCTACGTACAGGTCACGAAATTTCCGTAAGTTGCGGACCGGTGATTTGCTGGCGAGGAGCTGTATGTCTCTATGTTCAACATCTCCTCCTAAACCACTGGATCGATTTCAACCAAACTTGGTACATACATCCTTTACTACCTGAAAAGAACCACTGTGGGGTAAGGGGTAGAAGAAGTGTAGCTCACAGCGCGCAGATAGCCAAACTGTATTAATCCAGAATCTGAGAATGAGAGCACTTAGTAACTTTCAACAACTGTTATACACATGATTTCAAACCTTAATGATAATTTTACTCGCTCTCCCCCCCCCCCCCCCCCCCCCCGCCCCCCATCCACCGTTCACACAGTGACGAAAGGGAAAAGTTTATCGCTTACGACATTTACGCTGTTCACGCAGTAAAACTGCCGCATTAGGCATAACCTTTCGATTTATTACCTCTATACTAATGTAATAACTCCACTGGCAACACATTTTGCATACAATAGTCACACATACCACTGAATATAGCTGCACAAATAGATCAGTAATCGACACACAGTTCAGGAGATAAGACATCATAAACACTGAGATTTATGGGCTCAAATGGCTCTGAGCACTATGCGACTTAACTTCTGAGGTCATCAGTCGCCTAGAACTTACAACTAATTAAACCTAACTAACCTAAGCACATCACACACATCCATGCCCGAGGCAGGATTCGAACCTGCGACCGTAGCGGTCGCTCGGCTCCAGACTGTAGCGCCTAGAACCACATGGCCACTCCGGCCGGCTGAGATTTATGAAAAATTGCCACATCGTACATCACGTTTTAACTTATCATTTCTTCGCTGCTAACCCCAGTGGGAACACATTTCGCAGACAGTGTCCATGTATACCACTGGATTTACATGTAACATTATTTCGCTGTACAACACGTAGTTCACGAGATGTCACGTCATAAACATTGAGGTGTGTGAAAACGAAGCTGCATTGCGAAGTACGTTAGAGATACAGGTAAAATATGTGTACAAATATGTGTGGCAAATGCTAAATAAATGTATCATATGAGTGTGCGAGCAAAGCCGCTGGTAAAGGCCTCCTTCTGTACCAAGTTTGGCACATATATTACTTACTGTCTGGAAAGAAATACTCTGGGGGTAAGATCCAGCAATCTCCTGATGATAACGTAGAGGGAGAAGGGAGAGGGAGAGACAGAGAGTGATGAAGAGGGGGACAGAGTGGGAGGAAAAAGGGACAGCAAAGAGAAAGAGGAGGAGATTGAGAGAGAAACGGAAGCAGATGGACAGAGAAAGGGAAGAGGAGATAGAAACGAAAGGGGAGGAGATGGACAGAGAAAGGGAAGAGGAGATGGACAGTGAGTCTGAGGGGGAGAGTAAGGAGAAAGGAAAGAGATAGACGGAGAGAGAGGTGAGGAGGAGATAGAAGGGATGAGGAGGTAGTAGATGGGGCAAGAGAAGTTGGACAGAGGATGAAATCAGAGAGAAGGGAGTAGCATTTGGCAAGAGGGAGGGGCGGGAGGAGAAGAACAGAGTGTGTGGGGAGGAAGGAAGTGGACTAAGATAGGGAGGAGAAGGACAGAGAGGGGAGGAGGAGATGTACAGAGAGGTAGAGGAAAAGATGGATAGAGAGAAGGGGGAGGAGGACAGAATTGGAATAAATAATAGTCGGGCAATGTCGGTAGTCATATACTGGCCATATCGGTTTAGATTTTTGAATCAATAGTCCATAACGCTTCTTGGCTGAGGCTGTGTCACGAGTATGAAAAGAGTGCACCCTCCCACGAGTACCCTGCTATTTCACTCCTACCTCACTCTGACGGTGTCGTCGGGCACTCGTGCCACAGTTTCTATAGTGACGTAATGAAGCAAGCTAGCAGACTATAGCATTAGTGTACCTGCGGAAGCGGGCGGTCAGAGATGGGCGTGCATCGGTGGCACTGCCCGAGGGCTCAGCCAGCGCAGGTGCTGGCGTGATTTACGCGTGCGCAGACGACCCCGGCTAGGCCGCAGCTGCGGCGAGGAACCCTCAGTTCGCCCGCGGCTGTCCGCTTCGCCATTCCGCACCCATTACCCCGGCTTTATGGCCGGTCCCTACCTGCCGCCGAATCGCTTTGTAACTCTTTCATCATTCATGAGTTTATCATTTAGCTCCCTAAAGACGTCCTGCATAATGCATCGGAACCGCGCCTAATGTGCAACTCTAGTCTGCCGGAAAAAGAAAAGTAGGGGCAACCTCATCGGTTGCATCTCCTTAAACTGCCGATTTTGCAGTCCCCGGCTCCACTATTGCGGCGCCGTTCCCAACACGCACGCAATTTAAGCGACGTCTAATGTGAGACACTGTATAAATACGTCTGACGTGAGCCGGACAGAGGAGGTGAACAGCCCGCATTATTCCGAAATCGGGCAAATGCTTTTAGCGGGGCCGTCGCCTTTTAGGCCGTCATAAATTTCGCGTGAATCTAACGCGTCGTGTCCGCCTCGGCTCTTTGATGGTTAGAATTAAGTAATTGATTGGCTGCCGTCTTGTGTGCGCTGGGGTGCGCGACCGCATTATCGGAATAAATAACAACGTAGGTTCCACGGGTGTCTAAAACAGCGGAAAACCGACACTTCACTTATCAGTGCCCGCCATTGCTTTCGTGGTAAACTCAAGTTAGTGCTCCTACCGTAAATAGAACTGTGGGTTGCTCCGCTGGAAGCGCGAACTACCCTGGTGTTGTCAATTTGACGGTGAGATTCTTTGTCGACTCTTCTCGATATCGTCTGCTGTTTGTACTGCTCCAAACTCCTTTCTGTTTATGTTGCATTCGAAGAATAAACGAAAACTTCAATCTTGTTGACGGATATTTAACGATATATCTATCCCAAGCTACGTTTCTGCTACCACGCTTCCATTTCAGGCTGAACGTCCTTTTCCGTTTCGTATTTTATTGGTCGACGTATAGCTGTCACCGACTAACCACAATGAGATGAAACTTCTTAGTGTGTGAGTGGTTCTTTAGATTATGGGCATATTTATACACAAAATGTGCATTATACAGTTCTCGCTGCTGCAAGACCATAAGCAGTCTGACCTGGAACATTATGGTGCGGGTTCTTCATCGGCACTACCACCCCAAGGAAATTTCGTCAGTTGGGGAAACAAATAGGCGAAATTTAATGTAAAACGTGAACTAGCCGTCTGAAGATAAACCTGTCATTTCGAAACCGGTAACTGCGCTGTTTAAATACCCAAATAGCATTGTAAAAAGTGGCTGGTTGTTGTAATCTTCTATGTAAGAGTCAACCTATCATTACGTCTATTTGGCGATGTGTACGATATAATTGTATAGGGACTCGTGACTATATAATAGGTAATAAAATGTTTTTCTGTTCTATTTCACAATCCCTTTTTTTTGGCAATGTACAAAAATCGTTATTTTTTTACTACACAATGTGTTTTAGAGGGTATAAACATGTCTCTCACACTTCTTCGTATTCTACATCGATTCTATGCGACGTTCAATGAGCTACAATTCTCGGAATCCCAAACCCGTTGATGACGAGCACGATGCTACGGAGATCAACGCGCATCGCGTCAGTAGCGTTGCCTAACAAATGACATTATATTCGCTACCTTCTCCATGACATGCTTCCCATACTTTTGCAATAAAACTTGAAATTTTATGCACAATAATGTTACAGTATTTGAATGGTTGGCCGTGTACAAGTATTACCTGCATTGGTGTAATTAAGAACGCAGCACCATAACAGCAAAGCAAGGCTGTAAGAGGGATTCCAAAGATGTACTGGAACTAAGGGAACTTAATTCAGAATGCCGCGAAATTATTTGAAATAATTTTTCCGAAAACAGTCAAGAATTTTCGCACTGCTTCAGTAATAAAATTAAGCAGCACTGTGTCTTGTAGGGTACCTGGTGAAACTGAACGTACTGTAATTGTCACATCTCACTATCTTGAAGAGGGCCAATTTTCTTCACTAGAAAATTGTTGACTGTAAGGGAGTGTAATTGTGAACGCCTCAGACAGTTTCCTGACCTTTCGAAATGCGTCAGAAAGTTTTCATACAATGATGTGCCAGTATGTTTACCAATAAACATCGTCATTTATTTCATCGGTCTGTCTCCAGTTGCTCATTCGTGACAGGCCACGCTTTGGAGACTGAAGTCCAGAACGCTCCTCTCAGTCACTAAATTGTTTCCAAGAAGTGCGTTCTGCACTCCACTCTCGCGAGCAATTCCGCAGTAGCGATATAATCCTTACCAGGTCTATATTTCTCCTTTCTCTTCGTGCCCAACGTTTTAGTTAACACCAGTTTGGATGATGGATTTGCAAATGCACACGTGAGAAACTGTTTCCACACAATACTGTTCAGCTTGATTTTAATACGAAAGGAGTTACCTTGAGTCGGATATCTAACCTGATACAGCAATAAAAAAAAGGTAAATAAAAGCGCCACGAAATCGTGCTTGCAGCTAGTCTGAGGCAAAAACTGTGCACTGCAGGATTTCTGAGGCATCTGCTATTGACTCTAGCAGTGAATCACCGTCCCATGCGAATTTCACTGCTCGTGCCCTTGTTTACGGGGGTTGACGTGGGGTAACACCCTAAGCGGATCGGCGTTAACAGTCTGGCGCGGCCAGCTGTACATTTATTGCTCAATATCCGGAGAGATTCCTAATGGCGCTTGGCAGTTGAACCATTAGCAGACAAGTGAGTTTCGCCGTCCTGAATCGACAGCTGAGGGTCACAAAAGTTTAGTCACTTTCTTCTAGAATCGCGTGGACAGAAGAATTTACTCGTTTTTGATAGTAAGTAGTAATAGTAAAGGTAGCTCAATATGCCAGAATATCTGGTGAGAAGAAATTCCTCCATTTTAATGTCGTGGCAAAGATCCGAAGCAGAATGAGATAATCCATTAATTAATAAAAGTTTCGCTTGCTAGCGCTGAAGCGGGTCCGGGAGTATAGGATATTGTACAATAATGTGTATAGGAGTATGAAATAAATTTATTCTAAGCAATCTAGAAGACGGCTGGGAAACCCAAAGGGTACTACATCTTACCGGCTACCTTCGATAGGAGTTCTTTTCGTGTGCCTCTTTTCATCTAAAGAATTCTGCAGAAGACGAAGCAGTGTTGAAGTACCTCAAATTGGAAACCCCGAGATGTAATGAAAACTAAATTTTGCGTTCTTGTGTTAATTTTCTTCTTGGTCATTTACGTAAACCATTTTCAACATACAATAAGTTTTCAGACTGAGTCTATATAAGGCGCCTAGGACACTGCTATACAAAGTCTATGTCTATCTTTGAATTTCTCCTACTGTAAAGCAACTTCTTGTTTCCAGTTTTTTTGGCAGCATTTCGTATTTGAAATCACACACTTATTAACAAACAGAGAGTGGTCAAATTCGTAGTCATCTTTCCACAAAACTGCTTCATGTGAATCCGGGATACCTCCCGCATAATGTCATACCATCACTAATTCAACCGGTACTTTCGCGTCTCGTATTAGTTCCTTTAATCTAATGATGAATGACGATTTTAGAAAGGAAGAATAGGAATGGCCTATTATTTTCTTCACATGCGCAACTTTGTGTTCAAAATAACGCAGATGAACAATGGTACATCGTCAAGAAATCATCTTGACCTGCAGTGAACAAGTCGTGTGATATAAATAAGCAGAGTTCCAGATTCAGAGCTCTCGAAAGACATGTTACCGCTGCTACAGATGATGTCTTCACGCAGACAAAGCAAGCATTCTTTGCTGAAGAACGTCCTCCTTGAATTAATGGCGGCCCTCGTTAATTGACTCCCCTCGACAGCACACACTGACCTCAAAATTTGTTCATGCCCTTCGCGTTGGATTCACCGCCACAGCGCTCTTGATAGAAGTCCATTAACAGCCTTAAGGCGGTCATTAATTTTGCTGTCCGTGCGTAATTAAAATAAAATGTAAACATAGTCCACGGCTGTCTATACAGTTTACGGCTCGCCTTTGAATAATTGCGCTGTTGCGTGCGTCCAATCAAGGGGCTCCGGAGTGGGAGCACTCTAAAGGGTATTTAGTATTCGGCTAATGGAGGCGAAGCTCCTCTTCTCACGGAGCCCAGTCCACTGCATAAAGGCCCATTATTTGTACGCCGAAGTGCGCCTGCCACAGAGTCACGGATGTGCACTTATTTGCGCTACAACGAAAACTTTATTGTGCACGTGATACTAATGAAGTTTTCTGCGCGTCATTTGCGAGGAATACATATCCTCGAAACAATTAATCACTGTAGCATTTTTCGCATTTTCACGATTCAGTACTGGAATTAGCGATGTTGAACAAGGTCCTTGCCTTTGTGTGGCCCATGTAATGCAAAAACTTTCGCAGTTTCCTAAGGAACCATGACTGTTCCCAGACGTGCACCTCTTCGTCCGAAGCAAATAAACAGCCACGAATGTCGTAATTCGGGGCTCCAAAAATATGGAAATCGCATGGTAAGAGACCGGGAATGTGTGAAGGATGCGTCAGGGCTACCCAGCGAAATTTCTTCAGCGTGGTTGAAACAACCTTGGCAACATTTAGTTTTTGTTCGAAATAAAATTAATGCTTTTTCTTGGGACCTTTGACCACCTACTGGACCAGAGCCAAGCTATGGTCTGACGATTAGACAGATTTTGAGCGTTCCGTCTCGCATATTGTACAGCATATCACCCGTGGAAATTTCAGAGCGAGACATGATTCCCCACATTTGCTATATGATTTACACTGGCATTCTCCACAAGTCAGAGCTTAACGCCAAAGCTGTTCCCAGTCTGAAGGCTCGTTTCACCACCGCAGGACTTTAGCCGCTAGCGTCGTATGCCTTTCCCTTCCTCTCACGTAAGGTCTGACACCCATCGTGTCACAGAGACATCTGCAGAACCACGGCGAAACTTTGTGTTTTTCACTCACACAATTCGTTGCCAGTCCAAGGACATAAATCTTAGGACCAGCAGAGGCCTGAATCTCGGATCTGACTTGGAGTCTGGTGCTAAGGGTACAAGTGACACCTACAGGTTTAAGTGGAAGGTTTTACACAGTTGCCAATAATTTAATTATAAGCATAGAAAGTGATTCCACTGTTCCGGAACATTACACAAATACTCTCATCCACATTTGTTGATGTTTTGTGTAGTGTAACTAAATGGTTCAAATGGCTCTGAGCACTATGGGACTTAGCTTCTAAGGTCATCAGTCCCCTAGAACTTAGAACTACTTAAACCTAACTAACCTAAGGACATCACACACATCCATGCCCGAGGCCGGATTCGAACCTGCGACCGTAGCGGTCGCGCGGTTCCAGACTGAAGCGCCTAGAACCGCTCGGCCACTTCGGCCGGCGTAGTGTAACTGCAAATTGATATCCCCCCCCCCCCCATTTTTCTATCCTACCCTGAACTGGCACCCATGTGACATGACCTCAACATCAACGCGGCGCTCAACTGTACCCTTCCTTCTTTACTTACGAAACGAAACTACTGCTAAAAATGTGAATTATTCTCATTAAAACCGAACGAGGAGACTAAGTGGTTATGTCTCAGGATTTCAATTCTGGAGAGAAGGGTTTCAAGCTCTTGTCCGTTCATCCAGATTCAGATTTTGCGTAATATTTCCTTAAGCAAATGCCAGGATGGTTGCTCTTTCAGTAATTGGCCTTTTTCTTTGCTGTTTCGCTTCTGCACCAATAATCATAAATGTACCTTTCGGTTTCCGTCAGGGGTTATAAATATTCCCCTTCCCCCTTTTAATCCCTTTTCCATTCACAAATGGTGAAATGGAAGAATGATTGCCTGTCTGTTAAGGATCTCCATGTAGCTTCCGCGCCGAGTAAATTACCCCGTGACGAAACGCACAACTCTTCGTTGAATCTTCCCGATGTCTCCTAATATTATAACTTGGTAGGAATCCCAGGCTCAAAGAATGAGTCAAACAAATGTTTTGTAAGCCACTTTCGTGCAATTCTTACCGATGAATGTCAGCTTGCAATCTGCTTTTTTTTACAATTTCTTTTCTGTGGCTTTTAGACTTTACATGTTTTAGTTACGCGTTCCGGTGATTTGTTGGCAACTGGTGAGCAGCAGGGTACGTCTGCTTATGTTGAGAGTCAACTGGCAGCCCCTACGTCACACATAGATCCTCTGCAAGTTGTCCTGTGTTTCGACACAGTCTTTTGGAGTCGCAGTCTTCGTCCAGACAAAAACTTTGTCAACTAATAGCTTCACGTACAATAAGGGTCCTTGCGGTACTCCTGAAGTTACCTTCACATCCGTCGATTTTGTTCCATTAAGAATAACGTGTAGTATAATGTTTGTAATTTCATTTGGTTCAAAAATGGTTCAAATGGCTCTGAGCACTATGGGACTTAACATCTATGGTCATCAGCCCCTTAGAACTTAGAACTACTTTAACTAACCTAAGGACATCACACAACACCCAGTCATCACGAGGCAGAGAAAATCCCTGACCCCGCCGGGAATCGAACCCGGGAACCCGGGCGCGGAAAGCGAGATTTCATTTGGAAACTAGAACCATATTATGCTTAAATTTCAAATGAAACTCGTTAATAGTGCAATAATGACTGTTAGTTTCCTAGAATACTTACAGCCGGCCGGTGTGGCCGAGCGGTTCTAGGCGCTTCAGTCTGGAACCGCGTGACCGCTACGCTCGCAGGTTCGAATCCTGCCTCGGGCATGGATGTGTGTGATGTCCTTAGGTTAGTCAGGTTGAAGTAATTCTAAGTTCTGGGGGACTGATGACCTCGATGTTAAGTGCCATAGCGCTCAGAGCCATTTGAACCATTTTTAGAATACTTACAACAAATTTTCCTCAAATTCATGATTTTGGCACTTAGAGCTTTTCTTATTGCAAGTCGACCCTTATCGAAACAGGAATGACCTGTTTTGTTTTTTTTTTAATTTTTATTTTTAATTTTTGTTTTTCAGTCAGCAGGTATCCCTCGTTGTTTATGAAACGGAGCTGTACTCCGTTTCTAATGCCATAGATGTCCACTGAACTCTCACCGTCCTTCCTTCACCGTAACGCAGTTCCTCCCCTGCACATGAGAGCAATTTGCTGCGTGTCGATAAGTATGAAAGTGCTCATGCGAGATTGCAAGTACTCGCAGTTAAGTATGCCATGGCCTGCCTCACGCGAACGTTATATAGCATAGCAGCCGATGTTCCTCCGCTAGCAGCATCCTAGCGGAGACCTGCACATCGATATGGAAGCAATTTCAATACGAGAGCAGCATGTTAACTCTTCGCGAGAGTGTCCCGTGCAAATGAGTTCCTCGGTAAATGGCGCTCTCTGCGTGCGAGTGGCGTGCATTTCCAAGTACCGGTGGTTGGGGCCCGAGATATCGGCGCAGTAAAGCAGCGCGGTCCGCGTAATCGTACAGGCTTCGATATTGGAGGCTCTCGCCGACGAGTGCGTGAAAGCCAGTAGCTCAGCGGGCATTTGCATCGCGGTATGGAGAGGCGTCGGGCGTCTTCCGCGTGGGCCGCGACGCGAGCGTGTCGCCCGGCCGGCGCGCAGCCTACGGTGCGTGCGTCGCCTCGCGATGGTAATTGGCCTCCCGTTGATTTGTTGCCTTGTCCGCCCGGCTCAGCTGACACTCGCATTAGAAAACGCGCCGTTCCCACTCGCTACGGATTCAGACGGCGCTCGTCCCATATGTTCTGCTCGCCGGCATTATCCCGTTTTTCTCGGGCGCGCGCGACATTATACGGGAGGAAATTTCTGCTTCGGCAACGATTTATCGGAGCAAAGCATCGGCCGGCAACTAGCATTAATTTCCTACAGCCTCTCTGTTTCTGGATCGCGAAACAAGAGGCCGAGCGCTTGTTACGTATGATAATATTATTCGATCCCGCTCGTCTCCCGGCGGAGGCCGCTCCGGAATCATTGTGTCGAAATTCATTGCCGAATGTAGCCGAGCGCGTACGCTATAATTGAATAATTATTTCGCTTGCGTGTGTCCCACTCGCCGCTTATAAATAATTTATAGTCCGTGTGCCGTACGTGCGCCATCAGGAGAGACTGTGTAGCGTTGCAACTATTGGCGTGCCCTGTTGCATGTTCACCGTTACGTGCTGACCATTCACGTCTCCTCTAACTGGAGGTAATGTGAATCTATTCTGACAGTAACTCCCTCTCTTGCAAAATCAGTCTCTGGCAATACTCACATTAAAAATTCCAAGTTTTGCTTTGTTGTCACGCTTTTCACTTATTTTCTTCCATAAGATCACTTTAACGTTATCTTAGGTTCGTGGAACAAGGTAATCTGTTCTCGACTGAGGGGTCACTTCCCGAGTGTTGCTGTGGATATATGTTTTACAGTGCACGCTACTACTGGACGGTGATTGCAGCAAGCTGTGATCCTAGGAAAAACATATTTTATATCGAACAGATGTACGCACACCAGGCGCATCTGGGTATGCGGTTGGTAACCTTGAAATAGATCATGACAACGCAAAGAAACCGTAGGTCATTTTTGGAGTCAGAAGAAAATTTATTCCTAGTGTCAAGTTGTCGTACGACTGCGTTCCCGCGTTCCATCGCAACAGAAAGTTAAAACACAGGTTGTCTCAAACTTTTTTGGTCAAATTGAAATAGGTGATACTGAGTATATTGAGATACGGAACCAATGGTCGGAAATGCACATTTATTGGCCGGCCGGGGTGGCCGAGCGGTTCTAGGCGCTACAGTCTGGAACTGCGCGACCGCTACGGTCGCAGGTTCGAATCCTGTCTCGGGCATGAATGTGTGTGATGTCCTTAGGTTAGTTGGGTTTAAGTAGTTCTAAGTTCTAGGGGACTGATGACCACAGATGTTAAGTCCCATAGTGCTCAGAGCCATTTGACGGTCACATGAAGTTTCAGAAAAAAAGTCATAATTTTAACGAAGAATTGAGTCCCGTGTGCTTTTAATCTAATACTTAGTCAAATACGTTACTGAGATAACTCATTATTTCATAAGTTAGTGGATTTACAAAAAAAAAAAAAAAATTGGTTCAAATGGCTCTGAGCACTATGGGACTTAACATCTGTGGTCATCAGTCCCCTAGAACTTAGAACTACTTAAACCTAACTAACCTAAGGACATCACACACATCCATGCCCGAGGCAGGATTCGAACCAGCGACCGTAGCGGTCACGTGGTTCCAGACTGAAGCGCCTAGAACCGCACGGCCAGACCGGCCGGCAGTGGAGTTACACTAACGTGTATTCTGTACATAAAAGTTATACATCCAGTAGTATCTGCAGTCCATGACATGTATACTTGAATTAAGTTCATAAGAGGAATAACAGCTAGGGAGGGCAAGTGTCAAGCTTTTACATTCAAAGGACCGAGGTTTTTCAGTTACTTCAACTGCCGAGAGTAATATCCTTATAACTGGTTGAGTGAACAGCTTCTCAGGGCAGAGCATACGACTTCCGATCAGACCATATCTATCAATTCACAGTCGGTTAACGAGAGCGTTACTGAGACATGAGTTTTAGTCTCACAGGGTTGCACTCATTGCTCTCACGAGGACGTCAGAAGACGCGGCCCGCATATTGTGTACTTGTGCCTCCTTTAGCGTCAGGATGTATAAGAGTGAATGCGTCCCCTGCCAGGCGTCTTGTCGGACAATACGGGCAACGTCCACTGCACTCGTCGGAAGAGGGCGCCGACACGCAAGAGGTCGTGTTTACAAGTACGTAAAGGGGCTGTAGCCGCTGTCGTCGCAGTGTCGGCAGCTGCAGCAGACAGGCCTGCTCCCATTACCTTGGCGTGTCCTGTGGCAAGCACTGCTCCCTGTAACTAGTCCTATCTGTGCCGACTCGCAACAAGCCGATACTAACCTCAGGCTACGATCGAAGCTTCTCGCGACTACTTTCGTGTATTCTCGGTTTACTTGTCTCGTCAAATCTTGGTACAGTGTCGAGATTTCAACGAAACCCTCCATCGGCTTTCTCAGGAACAAATGACTGTCGTGGCTGATACGCGACTGATCTGTGTAAGTCACCATTACGTCATTCCTCAATAGATTGTGCCTACACTGTTGGCGTGAGCCATCCCGTAGGAATGTAGGCAATTCAGCGCATTTCTTCGTGCTTTCTCTGCGTCGACAACTCGCTTACACGCTACATTTAAGTTACAGTCGCCGTCTCAATTGACGTTCTCGTACATTTTAATTTACACTGCTTCATTAATAACAGAATCTTAGTCTATAGGAGAGATCTACAAGATTTTATTTACATCAAACATTATTCTGTGTTTGTTCACCAATTGCTGATTTTTCAATTTCTTCCATTTTAATTTGCGTTCAGTGCTCTGCACAAAGGTCGGTGTCGGTACGGGTAGACTGTCAGATGTAGTTACTTCCGCTCTCACAAGGAATCTTTTAAGTTCCATGAAACCCTGACACTGACGCTGTTTTTAATCGGGCGCAACATCTCTATCTTTTTGGATGGTCGCAAATAGGTCATACTTATTCTTCACAGAATCCTACTCATTTTGCTACATGTAGCAACGCAGAATGGATGAAATACAATAGGATGATTGTTCAGCCTTGCATGTTTTCGTTTCTTGGAGAGATCTCACTTTATATCTCGAGCCCATGGCTTTTCTTTCGCAATACTTACCTCCTATAATTAATCTCAGAATCCAGATAGTCAGTTTAGAGAACACTAATACATCATGCTCTATACTTACTTACCAGTGCAGTACTTACCAGTACAGCACTTCTTGTAAACAGACACAGAACGTACAGTGTAGTATTTTCACTCAGACTGAGCCTGTAAACATTCTGGTTCTATTAAAAGAAGTTTAACGAGCAGTCGACGACGAGGTAACCTGAGACGAGACAAATGTTTGTAAACAGAGTGACAGGTAAGGAAATCGTGGCTTTGCCTTTTAAATGGACCATTCTGGAGCTTGACTGGATTGAATGACAGAACTGGGATTTGAACACCACTTCTCCCAAATAATACGCCTATGTCGTAAGCGTAGGATCGTAAGAAAGATGTCATAGAAAATGTAAATATTTAAGCTGGAAAATTTTGAGAAATGCCACGTTATCTTATAAATATAAAGAATTCAGTTTCCCATTATCGTACATTCCTAAAAAAGAATTTCGGGACATCTCCCGCATCATTTGCCGTAATTGCCCGTGCTGCTCATGCTACCTGAAAACGAAGTCACAAGAATATTTCTGCGTTCCGCCATTTATTTTGTTCGAATGCCGCCGAATTTCCTATATTTTCCCTATAACTACTGAAAAATTCCCGTAAAACATCACTGTTCGCGAAAGTAGTAGTTTCGAGACACAGTGCAATTGCGATTACGTGGTAATCCATTTTTACAACAATTTCAATGAGCCTAATTGCAAAAACAGACACAATTTGAGCCTAGCTCCTAATATTGTGTAAAATACCATTGCGTCTTAGCTTAGTAACATGTAGCTGTTAACACACCACGCAGTTGTTAATCTGAGTGAATTATGTGGCAAGTGACAACAAAAGAGCCAATTCTATGCCGGGCGTCGCTTTCGCACTTATGAGAGATGCAGCGTTGCTAAACGACTGGGACCTCGTGCAACGCGTTATAAGAACAAGCATAGAGAGGAGCACAGAACACGAGTCTCTCATAAATCAAAAATCTTAATACAACGTAGTGAAACGACTTCAGTTCTGGCTTCTCAGAGAACAAGCGTGTCATTAATTAATGCCCGGAACAAATCAATTCTCGTGGACGCGCTAATAGCTGTTTGGCGGCATCTACGCTAAATCAAAGTGATGGCTGACAACGCCATTTTCTCGCTGATGCATCATGGTGATGTTAATGGCACGCGAAATTAACTTCTGCAGTCGGCACCCCGTTATTATATTAAGAGTGCGGGACAGAGATTGACATGAATCTGTTATATAACTTTAATCTCTGACAGGATGGTGGAGATTTTTAATGTTATCGTCTTCACATGGTTTCGTCTCAGAGTTGAACTTGAATGTCATTTGGATGTTCCGACCGCATTATGCCAGTCGGACGATAACGTTTTACGGTTAAAAACGACCAGTAACAATTTACTCTAGGATGACGGTATTCTGACGAACGTAGTATTCTGTTAGTCTTTCCCTGTTACTTAGTACTGCAAAGTGCCAAGATTCTATAATCTGTATTATGCATAGGAGCTGTAAATTTTCTGTTATATATTTGATAAGTTATAGAGATGTGTGTACTTTGATTCGAGGGTCAGATTTCGTCGTTAGCGGTTTATTTAGAGAAGAAAAATTATTTTCGCTCCAACACATGTGATGTTTTCAACCAATTGCAGTTTGAAGCCTTCTCGCTCCCAATATGCGTCGCTAGTGTTACAATACCACTCCGCTCCGCTACGTGAATGGCGGAAGTGCTCGATGGACGTACGATGATACACTTCACGAGATTTCGTTGGAAGTTCCTTGCAGAAATATTGAGCCATGCTGCCTCTATTACCGTCCATAATTATGGAAGTGTTGGCGGTGCAGGATTTTGTGCACGAACTGACCTCACGATTATGTCCCATAAATGTTCAATGGGATTCGTGTCGGGAGATCTGGGTGGCCAAATAAATCGCTCGAATTGTTCAGAATGTTCTTCAAACCAATCACGAACAACTATGGCCCGCTGACATGGCGCATTGCCATCGATAAAAATTTCGTCGCTGTTTGGGGACATGACGTCCGAGAATGGTTGAAAATTGTCTCTAAGTAGTAGAATCTCCAAAGAACCCACTCCATTCCATGCAAATTCGGGCCCACACCACTATGGCGCCACCAGCGTCTTGCAAAGTGCCTTGTTGACAACTTGGATCCATGGCATCATGGCGTCTCCACCGCACTCAAACCGTACCATCAGCTCTTACCAACTGAAATCGGTACTTATCTGACCAGGTCAGGGTATCCCAGTCGTCTTGGATCCAACCGATATGGTCACGTACGGTCGCAGGTTCGAATCCTGCCTCGGGCATGGATGTGTGTGATGTGCTTAGGTTACTTAGGTTTAAGTAGTTCTAAGTTCTAGGGGACTGGTGACCACAGATGTTAAGTCCCATAGTGCTCAGAGTCATTTGAATCCGCCAACGTTTTGTTTGGAAACGTACTTGTTTCATTCACTCTCGTATCTCTTCGTTGAGAATTCAGCAATGCCCTCTTTACTCATCGCCCTCAAATTTGTATTCAGCAGAGCTCGGTTCTTTCACGGGTATATATTTCTGCAGTGTTAGCAGTACGTTAACAGGGGTACCGTGCAGTATGGATAGCAGCACAACGACGCTAAGGTGAATGGTTCCCGCAGCAGCAGCAGCAATGCCACGATACTTTTGCATTTGTCTGAGCATTGTTTCATTTATTTTGTCTTGTACGTTTTGTTACTTGCATACTGTGGGTTTTTTCTTCTGCTGCGAGGATATTTTCGCAGAAACAAATAGAACTGTGATAACAAACTGAATACATAATAATTACATTATCAAAACGTAAACAGCTGATGCATGATACAGGCCCCTCAAACCAAAATTCTCAGACAATATCCCTCGAAAACTTGCGAAATGTTGTTGGTGGTATTGGTGTTCTCCCAGTATGTAATGGAGCGTGTGAAGGTATGCCAGGGTTACAAAGCCAGTGCGTAATATTTCAGTGCTACTACTGGGAAGTTAATGGTACTAATTGAGTAGTTACCGCTAACATAGTCAGAATTTCCATTAACGTCACCTGTTTTAAATTTTTCCACGTCCGAACTCGGCCTCGTTGAATACTGGCGCTTTTCTTGTTGCTCCCTCCTCCTACACTGACGTTCCCCTCTCTTTGAAGCACCCGACGTCGACAAGCGCTCGGCGTAACTGCCTGCCCTCCGCCTAAAACAAAAGGAGCGTCCTGACATGTTCGGCTCGCTGAGGGAGGTCGTGCAACAAAGCGCTTCAGCCACTTAGCTCCTAATTGTTCCTCCCACGTGTTGAGGCTATCGATCAATGGCGCTGTCACAATTTTTAAAAAAGTGATCATAAATGATTACGTTTCAGAAAGTTACGTTCCGTGCATATCGGAGTCTGTTGAGTCCTTTTGCGGCGCCCTCGGTCTGGGCTGCAACGTGGGGCCCTGACTATTCAGACGCCTGCGTTCTTGCTGCATCACGGGCAAGCCGTCTACCCGAGGCCTGAGAGCCAAAGCTGACGCTCCCGTCGACGACATACAAATTCCTCGCTGACGCACCAAAGTGTAGCGCTGCGTGCCGCAGGCGTGAATGTGTACCACAAATGCCCCCCTCCCCCCCTCCCAAATTTAAAAAGGTAAAAGTTTATATTAAGAATTGTGTTGGACAGTACTGTAGCCTGTTCCAACTGTTATTTACAATATGTGATCAAAAGTATCCGGACACCCCCAAAAACATAAGTTTTTCATTTTAGGTGCATTGTGCTGCCACCTACTGCCAGGTACCTCAGTAGTCATTGGACATCGTGAGAGAGCAGAATGGGGCGCTCTGCGGAACTCATGGACTTCGAACGTGGTCAGGTGATTGGGTGTCACTTGTGTTATGCGTCTGTATGTGAGATTTCCACACTCCTAAACATCCCTATGTCCACTGTTTCCGGTATGATAGGGGAGTGGAAACGTGAAGGGACACGTACAGCACATAAGCGTGCAGGCCGTCCTCGTCTGTTGACTGAATCAGACCGCCGACAGTTGAAGAGGGTCGTAATGTGTAATAGGCAGACATCTATCCAGATCATCAGACAGGAATTCCAAACTGCATCAGGATCCACTGCAAGTACTATGACAGTTAGGCGGGAGGTGAGAAAACTTGGATTTAATGGTCGAGTGGCTGCTCATAAGTCACACATCACGCCGGTAAATGCCGAACGACGCTTCGTTTGGTGTAAGGAAGGTAAACATTGGACGATTGAACAGTGGAAAAACGTTGTGAGTAGTGACCAATCACGGTACACAATGTGGCGATCCGATAGCAGGGTGTTGTTATGGCGAATGCCCGGTGAACGTCATCTGCCAGCGTGTATAGTGCCAACAGTAAAACTCGGAGGTGATGGTGTTATGGTGTGGTCGTGATTTTCATGGAGGGGGCTTGCACCCCTTGTTATTTTTCGTGGCACTATCACAGCTCAGGCTTGCACTGATGTTTTAAGCACCTTCTTGCTTCCCACTGTTGAGGAGCAATTCGAGGATGGCGATTGCACCTTTCAACACGACTGAGCACCTGTTCATAAAGCACGGCCTGTGGCGGAGTGGTTACACGACGATAACATCCCTGTAATAGACTGATCTGCACAGAGTCTTGACCTGAATCCTATAGAACACCTTTGTGATGTTTTGGAACGCCGACTTCGTGCCTGGCCTCACCGACCGACATCGATACCTCTCCTCAGTGCAGCACTCCGTGAAGAATGGGCTGCCATTCCCCAATAAACCTTCCAGCACCTGATTGAACGTATACCTGCGAGAGTGGGAAGATGTCATCAAGGCTAAGGGTGGGCCAACACCATATTGAATACCAGCATTACCGATGGAAGGCGCCACGAATTTGTAAGCAATTTTCAGCCAGGTGTCCGTATATTTTTGATCACATTGTGTATCTTGCACACCGAGGAAATGATGCATTAACTGAAAAGACATTGCCATAGTTCGTAGACAGCATAGCTTTATCCGTAGAAAGTAACATAGACTTGGAATAACTGTTGTATGTAATGTTCAGCAAACTTAGCAGATAGTCAACTTAGCACGGAAATTTTACCAAGCACGAAAATAATCAAGCTTTTTATTTTCACTTGTCAGTCTTCTGACTATTCTGATGCAATCTGCGACGACGTTTTCTCCTATGCCAATGTCTGTATCAAAGAAATACGCTTACACCCAACGCTATTATTTGTTCGATATTATGTTCCTTCGATCAGTTGTACAATTAATTGCAATGATTTGGAACCAGTCAGTTTACATTCACTTTCCTTTGCAAATACGTCTACATACCGGCCATTTGTAATTTTTTTTAAATGCAGTTGTAATTCCTACCCACCACCTTTCACACACTACAAAGAAACAAATTTGCTCCGTAAACTTTTTCAGTTTCTTTGCAAGTTTACCTTCTCTGCCTGTCATACATTTTTGTCACATAGGGTAAGTGATAAGAAATTTTGATGGCAGAATTGTACACCATTTTTATACTACAGATAACCTTAATGTGGATTTTGTGTAATTTTATGTGGTACTGTAATTATGTACATCATTGTTCCTTTTGAACTGCAGCATTTTACTTATAACTAACTTCAGGAGGGAATAAATATGCTGTGATGCAGTAGTCAAAAAGACTAAGTACTTAAACAGATGTCTACAAGAGATCGTGGTTGGGTACCACATATTACTTTTAAAACGCGTATTTGAGCAACGAGCATTTTCGTTTTTAAACACGAGTTATCCCAGAACATTATTCCAAATGACATTACTGAATGAAGATACCCAAAGTATTTCAATTTTCTGATCGATTTCTCCCCAAGAATTTTAGTGATTCGAAGTGCAGATGTTGCTGAACCAAATTATTTTAGGAGTTCCAAACTGTTTTTTCGCCAATTTAAATTCACATCAATATGAACAACGAAAATTTTTGTAATTTCCCCCTAGTTATTTTTTCCTTTATGTTACGCTTTACACTGGTTGCAGCCTCTGTCTTCCCCTACAGTTTATACCTTCGACGGGACCAACTAGTACCTTGCAGAATTATTCCCTGATAACATAACACCTTTCCTATCATCCTGTCACTTCTTGTACTAGTGTTTTCCACATATTCCTTTTCTCATCGATTCACTGGAGAGCCTCCTTAGTCCTTATCCTGTCCTTCCACTTCTGCTTTATAAAATAAAATAAGGTCTCGGCATCAAATTTGGAGAAGACACAACAGAAGACATTATAGAATGTGTCTGGAACCAGCAACACATCAGCAGATTACTGCCTGAAAAACATTGTTTTTCCTCTACAAAATACCTGTTTTTCTTCAAAAAAATACATCTCCTAATATCTGATATGCGTATGCTGAAACTGATATAGAAATTTATAAACTAATAAGTTTTTGAGCACAGCGTCTTATGGAAGTGATGCATAGACTGTGAGGAAACTGAATGAAAGGCTCTGGAGCTCTACGTGGACGGTCGAACACGATTTAAAAGAGATACTTGTACTATAAAGAATAAACTAGCCAAAATGTCTATGAAACTTCGTACCAGAAGAACGTTAAGGCATAGTAAGCTTTGTACTGAAGGAAAGAGAAGAAGGGAAGACTTTCAGTCGCGCACACAACGGGTACAATATGTAAAACAGATTATCGAGGGAATTCGTGGGATTGTCACAAGGTAGGAAGAGGCACTTTGACTATACCTGTACTGCTACTACTCGTTTAATAAGAATTGGTAGTAATGAAAATAAAGTAATTATAATTAAATCATTGTAGCCCTGAACAGATAATCGAAAAAGAAACGCACTTGCAAAATAGAACTCGCGAAACAATATGCGCATGCAACGACAAGTATGAAATAATAATTGTTATACAGATTATCATGCTTAAATATTATATAGATTATCTTCCTTCAATATTGTCGGGTGACAACTTGCCATAACAGCTTTAGACATGTTACTTGCTTTTTTTATTGTTACACCGTTTTGTTAGTAATTTAATTAAAGAGAAGTTTACACCAGAAACCTTTTGCGTCTTCCGTGGTTATTCTGCAAATTGCGTACATATTTTTGTACATATTTGTCTAAAAAAATTATGAAACATTTCTGTATGAAACTGCTTTGCAGTAGCGTTAATCGTATTTACTGGCCTCATCAAAAGCTGAATAACATCCTGTAAGTCTTCTAAGGGGAACAGCAAACAAGTACGCGCTAACTTACGATATCTTCCCACACTCCATCTGTAATTACATTGATCATTAAGTAGCGTGAAAACTTAGCCAGTTACTCCTGGCGGAGAAGCGTAGAAAGCAGTTTGCATGGATCCGTACTTTCACGCCGTAGCTGTCCCCCGATTAGGCGCAGAGCGTTCGCTGTTGGCGTGATCCCCAGGAACGTAAAATGTGGCGTCACGTAATGTCCGTTGCAGAACGACCCGGAGCCAGCGGTGTGCACTAAATCTTTAGAAGCACTCGTTCTTTGTCGAGTGCTCGCGCCTCTCCGGGCTGTCTGGAGGCTCTCTCAACGCATTAACCTTTATGGTATTATACACAATTAACCCTAATGGCTTGGGCACATAGCTGTTACTGTATTTGAGCGTAACCGAGCGCATTTAGATAAGAGGTTAATGCGCAGCCTTCCGGACGTTTCTACTCTTCAAATCATAATTAGCTGTTAACTCTGACACGTATATTCCAACCGTAGCCTCGGTGCATGGCCGGCTGTATGTTCAATATCATTAATTTCTTATTCCTCGGTATCTTTCGTGTTGGCAGACAGGGAAAACCTACACTTGGTAAGGCGGCCTTAGTCTGGTAATGCAGTAAGTGAAGCGCGCAAGTAAGCGTGACTGAAACGTCGCTTCCGCCAGTGAGGTAATGATGATCCAGTAACGACATTAGTTGTGAGCAATGCAGGTTGCAGGGAGACTGAAATCGAAGGACCGTAGGCGTTGTGTTCTGTGGTAAATATTGAAAGGGGAAAAAATATAAGAGAGTTAAACAACTACTATCGGGATATGCGTCGTCCCATTGCAAAATGTGATGATGAATCTCTGTCGATGGACAGCTCTTCAGTGACAATACAGATTCAGTGCTTTAACCTATCAAAATATTGATCTCTATCCTGACTACTACTTTTACGACTGGTGAAATGGTTGAAGCGAAGTGTCTACTAAGAATAAATGAGTCACAGAAATTGATTTCGTTGTCAGATCACAGACGACTACGTATTTCTAAGATAGACGTTCGCAAACTCGCGTAAAAGTTGCAGTATCAAACCTTTTTGTGATCATAAAAGAAAGCTTTGTCTACTGTACACTGTATTACGAAGAAGAAAAGTTATAAATTCCAGACTGCGTAAATTCTTAGAACAGAGTGAGACGATTGGATGACAGTTTCCATTGCCGAACCTCATCTAATGAGAGCAGACTAATGACAAAGTCAGCAAAATGTTGCAAAGACTGATTGGTTGTTCGGCTCGTCAGCATCTCTCTGATAATGTACTTCAACAAAATGAGTCATAACCTTCTGCAGATATTTGATTTCTGCTTAGTAATTGGAAAGTTTCTGGATCAGAAAGGAATAGCTCCTTTTCGTATCTCTATCATACTTTCGACATTGCTTTACTGGATTTTTTTTTGATTTTCAATCGTAAGATGATCCCTACAAAATGCAGCTGAGAAGGAATCGAGAAATCTCCGCCAGTTCATCCCCTTTGTATCAGTGTCAAAACAGTAAACTTTTTGTGGCTAAAGAAGCGATCTGTCATTTTATAAAATATTAAGTACTTGATGGTTTACCGAAAGCGAATGCTCCGAAGAGCAGGTTTAAAACTGTTTTCCTTTTTTCGTCAAAATTAAAGACGACTACCTATGGAAGAACAAGATCTAAATCTGATACTGAAAAAGATGACGAGAAATACTATTAACAAATAGAGACGAATTTTATTGAAACTATGGTTATACACAGTTTAAATGATAAACACCACAAGTCGCAAGAAATTCAATCATTTCCGCCGACCATAGGTACTGAATTATGCTTGCTGTGAATATGACAGCGTAACAAAATGACAAATAAATCATTTTTTCTTCGCCTGTGGATTATGCAGAAACCATCAGAGGTCACTTAGACACAGTCAACCATTAACGACGAATGTGACAGTACCCATTCATCAAAACTATCTATTAAAAGTAATAATGTTAATATATTTGTCAGACTGTTGTAACCTTGCCTGGTAACTTTCTGAAAGTCCCTGATTCACTGAGGGCGAGCTGTGTGGCATAATGGCGAAACAAAGAGAAAGAGAAAGAGAGAGAGAGACAGGGGAAAGAAGTGAGAGACTAGGCATGTGGCGAGCACCTGCTTTTTTTTCCTACCCTAAGAACCGGCTTGCGTGCCATTAATGTGGAAGCGTGAATCCGTACCACGGTGCAATTTAACATACAGTACGTACATGAATAAGGCCAGAGAGGAAAGCAACCAGAAGTGCCATGGAACATCCTACGAGCAATCGGGACTCGAACACCGTGCAGTAGTGTTTGAGCTAAATAGGCACAGTCTCCCTACCATTAGCCTACTGCAAATCGGTACCGCTTTCCCTGCGTCTACGACCACAGATTCCAGCGAGAGCCGGAGGGTGCGAGGACGACAGTTGGGCATCTCCCCCAAGGGGAAGCGCTATTGCCACCCTGCTCCGTCTATAAGCTCGTTAACTCGCCACCCGCCGCAGCCGCAAGCAGAAGGGTGGGTGTGAGCAAGCAACGAGTCACCACGGCTGTGCCGCGTCCCAACAAATAATAGAGAGCCTGCCTTCTAGTCGATACAGCACAAGGGGAAGCGACTGTTGCAGTCGGTGCAGCTGTTAGCAAGTGACCACGGGGTGCATATGGGGTTGCGTCATGCTCACAAATATTCTTATATAAAAACTGGAAGTCTCCATGATTTCAAACCTTAAGAATGGATTCATTTGCATTCATTCATTACTTATGCGAGAACCAGTCTCATCAAGACACAGCCTATAACCTGTGTCGTTTGTTCTATTAACGCCTAGGATCCCTCATTATATCTTTCCAGCTTAATAATACATCATCTCCATTACCGAATGAGGTAGCGAATTGATAAAACACTGGACTCGCATGCGGGACAGCGGCTGAACACCCCCATGTGCCCATCCATGTTTAGGATTTTCGTGTTTTCCCTAAATCGCTTACATACAAATGCCGGGGGGGGGAGGGGGGGGGGTCTTTTTTAAAAAGGACATAATCGAATTTCTCCTCTTCCTCTCCCAATTCGGAGTTTCTGTTTCGTCATATTTGGTCGTTCTCATTTTTCGAATATTTCACCAAAAACGACGTGGAATTTTCTTGTGCAGCCATTTTATGTTAAATGCTATTCTATGTTAAATGTTTCACTGAAGGTCAATTTTCCGCACTGAAGTATACTCTGCAACGCGGCTAGTTGTGTATGATTCACCATTCGAAGCCTGGCTGGCGCTATCTTGACAACATCTCTAGCAGTATTTCACTCACGAAAGTGCATTTTGTCTCAATTGAGAAAAGCTGAACACTGCGACTGTGGAGTAAATATAGGACGATACTGGAGAAACGGCAGCAATATGAGATTTATTGTCTCGAAAACATTTATTCTGCTAGAAGTTCGCTATCGAGTGGGTGTGAGACTCATGATGACATGATGGGATTTTCCTTGCTAAATTAATCACGTGCAAAATCGTCGTCAGGACATTAGCGCTGCTATAAACAAATTTAATTTGAAAGTATCAAAACATGCCCAAAATTGTTCTGTCAAGTTGTTGTTAGTCTTACGTAAGAGTTGTGCAAGCAAGAAACGTTGAGTAAGCCAGCAAATCTACCCACTTCACTCACAGTGTGCTTAAGGGCACGTCAAATCATAACTCCTTTCCGCTGATGTGTCACATATCCACGTTGACTCATGTCATTGCATTATAGGTGGCGTATTCGGAAAGCAGGGTACGATCGGTCGCGAAATGGAAACCACTGTGAAAATCTCTAGTACGCCCGTTGATCGCATCACTTCGCTCTTTTCATTTCTGTGCGCACAACGAGCACATAAAGATGCCCATGAAAACAGTGTCTCCCGCCAAGTACGAGGGCTTGGTGAGAATTTTTGCATGATGGTATGCAGCCCACATCGCATAACTGACATGCGTTTCCTTCTTCAAGACAATTCTCAGCCGCATTCTGCAGGGGCAGTGAAGATGATCCCGTGTTAATAAAATGTTGTGTTTGGTAATACTGAAACGCAATTAGTCTGAAAGAATAGTTAATTCTTGTCCCAAGATAGGTTATACTAAACACATCACACACAACAGCGTATTAGTGTCAGGATTATTGTCTGCACTTTGTCATTGAAACGTTAGATTTAATCACGTGAAACAAATGGATTCCCTTCCATTATACCAAAATCGTTAAACTTTTACACAGTTCTGTGTACAACATGTGCCTTTGAAAACCGTTAATTAACATTAGCCTCTAATACTACACATCATAGGCCCACGCTCGACGAGCAGCAGCTAACAACGACCTTCTTGCATGGAGTGCAAAATGCCTCCAGCTTAAACCCTGCAACAGTGTATCTATAATCACGTGTCAAAGAGGCTTACCTTTTTTTCCACTGATTTGGGTTGGAAGGAATAAGTAAATGAATGTATAGAAAGTAAAGATATATAAATAATGTTCCATGTGTGGATACAGTCTACTCACAAAGGTTACTGTTCCGCAACGCTCCAAAGCGACCATTGTTGTCTTTTCAGGAGGATGGATAACATTTTGTCCAGTTGAGTTGATTTAAACACACGCGTAGGGAGACGTAGAAAACTCCGTGGAGCTCGAGTTCGTTTCTAAGACTAGGCTGCGTTGCGTCGTAAACAGAGAGGAATAGCTTGAAGTAATTTTTGGAAGACGCCGCCAGCCCCCGTCCTTAGCGCCTGAGCACCTCTTCGCAGAGTGATGGGCGTTGCGCGTGGGCCAGGACCTCGGGTGACTGTTTTTTGACTGTTTTTCTGCGGGCGCTGACGGCGGCGTCAATGGTGCTCGTAAAGCACTCACAGCCCGCTCCCTCCGCTCCACGGCCACCCAAAAAGTGCAGACTCACGCTCGCCAGCCCTCCCATCGGACGTAGTATATCGCCCTGCTGCCTGCAGCGGGGGGTCCTATAGTAACGCGGATTTAGTGCACTGCCGGACTTTGCCATCCATTGTCGATTCTTTCCGGTTCGGACGGCGACCCTCTCCCTGAAATTTATGCCGGCTGTTTCCTTGTTAGCTGTCAGTGCTGCGGAAGAAGATACTTCGTCCACGTGAAGCAAACGCACGCCTTCTTCCCCCGCTCTTACGGACGTCGGTTGTATCTACGGCTCCATCGTCAAGTCAGTGTTCGGGGCTGTGAACCTGTGTTAACCTCATATACCGAGAGTTCTGGGAAACGCTGGTCCTTCATAAGGTTTCAGTGTCGTTCCCTTCTCTTCACTCATCACAATTTTTTTTTCGTGTGGATACGAATACGAAAATACTCAGTGGTTTCTATGATTTCAAAAACGAACAGGGAAGACACTTGAAACACGTAGATGTCTATTGTTGGTCATTCTTTTATTAATACCGAATCATAGAAACAGAATTAGTCCAGATAGTAAGTATATTGCTCATATCGCAACTAAAATGGTTGTAGTTCAGAATCTGTAACATTTAGCTTTTGTATATTTGCGTTAATAATTTGTTTTGGTTAGATATTAGAGAAGTAACTCCAGTTACTAAGTAGCCTACTATCTGGACTTGTTCCATCAATGAGTACTGCATATAAGAGTGTGGGCTTTCCTGATCGATTTCAATAATATTCTTCTAGGCATGTGACCGCCCATCATAGATGATATGATCAAAAGTATCCGGACCCTATTACTGGATATTAATGTGACAACTCGAACTCCGCTGGCGAAACTTTCAGTGAGGTATCTGAAGGTCTGCGGAGGAATGGTAATCCATTCTTTCTTAAGAGCCGAAACCAGACAAGACAGTGGATGCTGGGGTCTGGAGCGAAGCCGATGTCCTAGCTCGTCCTAAAGGTTTGAATTGGGTCAGGTCGAGACTATGGGCAGGTCAGCCAATTTCAGGAATGTTATTGTATTCAAACAGTTACCTTACAGATACTGCTTTCCGACAGTGTGCGCTATCATGCTGATACAAACAATGATTACCTCCGAACTATTCATCTACAATACGCAGTATACACTGCTGTAAAAGGTGTTCGTATCCTGCCGCACTGAGCGTTTTCTTAAGCGCAACAAAGGGAACCATCCTAACCACGAGAAACACCCTCATACCGTAACACCGTATTACCGTGCTTCGCAGTTGGCGCTATACATGGAATTGCCAAACCCAAACCTTTCCATCGGATTGTCTCAGGATACAGCGTTATCCATCAGTACAAATCACTGGAGTCCAGTCATCCACTGTCCAGTGGCATAGGTCTGTACGCCACGTCAAGCATCGCTTAGCATTGACTGCAGGAATGTGTGGCATACCCTCGTATGCGTCACGTCACTGTTCGACCATTGTAACCCATTGTTTTTAACTCGTTACGTGAAGTCTTTGTGTTAGGTGGACTGCTGGTAGCACTTCCGAGTTCACGAGTGATTCCTGCTGCTGATTTTATGCTCTACGCCCCTGTCGCTCAGTTTAGCTGTGGTTGTTCCTTCGCATTTCCGTTTCGCAGTCACATCACCAACAGGCAAGCTGAGCAGCTTTAGAATGGCTGTAATGTCTCTGATAGATTTGTTACTCAGGTAACATCCAATGACTAGTCCACGTTCGGAATTACTGGGCTCTCCTCACTCACTCATTCTGCTGTTATTGCTTCACTACTGACAACACAATACTCGCTACCACCCTTTGTAGTGCCGCGTCTGTCTCTCATGATACCTAGTGGCCAATTCCGCATTACATAGGAGTGTCCGGATCTTCTGGCCAAATTATGTGTTGAAACTACCAGCGACTACCAATGTTTAGACTGCTGTTGCAGGTAGACTTCACCCTGCTTAGGGACGGAGCGCAAGCTTAGAATGGGTAAGAGTGAACAAGTTAATCGTCTCCGTCCTTTCAAAGGAAACATCCCAGCATCTCACTGAAGCGTTTTAGGACTATTACGGGAAACATAACTCTGGATGGCCGGACGGGGCTTTGAACTGCTGCACTCCCGAATACACGTCGCGATTGTACCTCGCCACATCCGAGACCCAGGACTGTACTGAGATGTGCCCCCCGCCTCTCTCTCTCTCTCTCTCTCTCTCTCTCTCTCCCTCTCTCTCTCTCTCCCTCTCTCTCCCCTCATCCATGATCCATGCAGAACAGAGGCGAAACGTAATTCTTTGAGCAGTGTAGGTACTTTGTTAAACCACACGTAGATCGCCCGCAACACGGAATCGGCAATCGAATAGATTAGCAACACCAACTGCCTAGCAAACGAGAAGTCAGTTCGTCTACAGCGGAGAAGCTTCCGTCCCTAACGAGAGACGCAGTTCCCCCAGTGTTGGCTTCTCGTTTCGTATGCGCGCAGTCCGTCGCAGCATTCCTGTGCGGATCTGCCGCTCGCTGCTACAAGACGCCCGTCAGCCCCTCTTGATTGGATACGTGGCTCCGAATGCGCAACTGGAATGGCTACCAACGCCGCCTAAAGCAGGCTCCCCGGCGTACTCAGTACTCTTGCGCTATCTTCCTTTTAAAGAATATACGAGCAAGACAGTCGCTCGCATGCAGGCGTGAAATACCTAATTATGAAAACAAAAAAATTGTAAGTAGCGTTTGCTACTGTTACTAAAGCCATCAGTCGTGGTGGTGATAGATTTTCTGTTTCTTTAAGAGAAGAAAGGAAGCTAGAGTTTACCCTCCCACCACCATCAGCGTCATTAGAGAGCGAGCACTAGGTCAGACTGGGTAATGACGGGGAGTGAATCGGCTACGACATTGTTTTTCAAGGAAAAATTACTGCTTTCCCCACGATGTAATTTAGTTGAATCACTGCAGAATATAAGGGACATGGCTGGACTAGGATTTGAACCCCATTGTTGCTAAACACAAATCCACTGTCTTTACCAATGTGAATGGTCATCAGACAACATACATCTCCGGCCAGATGAGAAAAAAGTCCATACGGTTCCTGGTATAGAAGCATTCAACTATACTTCTGTTGATCTGCATCATAGACGATATTCTGAGTACGCAATGGAAGACAGTATTACAGTGCCTTGAATCCACTGAAAATCTGGTTCCCATTTCCGTTATTTCGTATTATTGCTGATTATTTGCATTACTTTCATTATCTATACCTTTATCTCCTTAATTCCGATTTTCATTTGCAGTATGTTTTTAAATGCATAGACCCGTGTCCTTGTTGCTGTTAACCTGCAGACCTATTGTGGTACAACAGCAGATAAGGTGTTTTTACAAGCAACAGGTGATAATTACAACCGCATTTATCTGTGCATTCAAACCGTCTTTTTTCCAGAATACACAGACTCTCCCACAATTGATACCGATGACAGAACGTGCTGTATATCGAAACAACAAACTACTGTGTTTTTACAAATCGGTATTAGTATAATTATCTAGGCAGTGTATTGTAATTTGTTAAGATGTTTCGGATGCTTACGTTTTTGTGTATCTGCTGTAGCCACCGTTTGCTTAAAGTTGTTTCGGAACTTATCGTTTCCTTAAACTCGTGTTACCGGCGTGACGCAGTCAAAGAACTGACATCTAACCACATCAGAGCGTTCTCGTCATTCCGCAGCAACACATAAGCCTTTCATTGCCTTAGCTGGTCCAGTTATGTTGGTTAAACTAATCGAAAAATTAAGTGTTTCTCGATAAGAAAATACGGTAAGCATTAAATTTTATTTTTTGGAAAAATGAATGAACGTACGAACAAATAGCCATATCTCTGTTAGTACCCATCAGGTAACGATCATGAAAATTCGTACGGACTCACGTCGCGTCGTAACGAGCTTAGCCTCGATCCATCCTTCATGGAATTTCAGGTCCAAGGCTGGAAGCTTCTGTAGTTACTTTCAGAACACTGGTTTGACACACTAGTGAGCAAAAGCGTACGTTGATGTTCACTGGGTTTGAAATTTATGGTACACAAAGAGGGGAATCCAAATTCGTACAAGTTCATCGAAGTTGCCAGATCGTTCATTCTGATGGTAGATGCTTTGATTTGTATAGTTTGACTAAACGAAATGTGTGATAAGGCAGCGGTGGATTCTGGGAACTAGCTGGACTCCAGTAAGCTTAATGGGTCTTTGTAAATTAGTCTTTTTTTTATTCTTTCGGAGGTCAGAAGCTTTTACTTTGTGGTCTATTCTTCATGTAGCCAAAGAATAGAAACAGTTCCATCTGCCTTCCTGTGTAGCACGACACTGTACAGTACAGTTCTCAACGCGATGTACTGACTTGATTTAGTCAGGCTATAGTGAAAAACGAAGAAATTTGTGTGTAAATTAGCCACCGCGGAAGCATAATTTCGTACAAACTCCGCACACTAGCAACATGCGGGACAATGGCGGCCAAACTGCACCCACTTCAAGGGAGTGTGTTCAAGGACACTCGCCGTCGTTCGTGAAACGTAGAGTGTAAGTGGATGTAGGCAGTGGCGTCCAGAAGAATAAGTCTTTAATGCAAATGGTGGCGGCGTCGCCGCGATGAATAAAAACCCATTCATTGCAGATGCGCCAGTAGGTGTCGACTAACTGCGCCCGCATGCAAAGTGGACGCACGCGTTTGCATTACCGCGGTTGTCCTCGGCAGCCGAAACGCTAACTCTATAGAGCACTATAAGGAAACTGCGCTGTTAGTATGTGGCTAGCTGGTAAGAAGAGTCAAGCAGCTTTGTGGTGATGGATGAAAGACAGAGACCACGTTAAGAAAGTATCGGTTGTTTTCAAACGGTATTCTTCTGTTCTGACTCCTTATGTCATGTGATATTGCTTGGCCCCACCATGAAACAGATGCTTTGTGAGTAAGCCAAGTAAATAACAAAAAATATATTCCACATTTCGTTCCACAGTGCCCTTCAAGAAATTTCTGTTTTACCTCGTGTTTGATGGCAGTTTTGACTGTCATAAAATTGTTCGATATTTACGAATGAGTTACCTCGACAGCTATACAATTTACTGGAAACAAATGAAAATTTGTTCTTAACCATCATGAAAATTCGTACGGACTCACGTCGCGTCGTAACGAGCTTAGCCTCCATCCATCCTTCATGGAATTTCAGGTCCAAGGCTGGAAGCTTCTGCAGTTACTTTCAGAACACTGGTTTGACACACTAGTGAGCAAAAGCGTACGTTGATGTGTGGGTGTGTGTGTGTGTGTGTGAGAGAGAGAGAGAGAGAGAGAGAGAGAGGGAGAGAGAGAATGTTAAAGGACAGCTCCCAGCAAAAAGAAACACTCGAACCCGGATTTCTCGCTCGTCGCAAGCGGTCGCCTTAACCATATCGGCTATCCAAGCACGTGTTCAGGATCTATACAAATCTTCATATTTCCCAGTGTCTTCTTCCCTTAGTGATTACACAATTACATTATTCCCGCTTAGGGGAAGACTTCTTTCTTTATTTTTCTCATCAGGTCTCCTTGGCTTCGGCATGAAATGTGATAGAGCGGTCTCTGTATTTGACAGTGTCTGTGCAGTGTTCCTTCCGACGTGCAAGTATGCACCGAAATTTACAGACACTGTCAAATACAGACGCTGCACTAATGAAGTTATGACTGTAGTACCTCCATTTTGTTGCATCCTAATAGGTACAAGACTGCAAAGCGAAATTAGCGTCAAATATCTACGGTTATATGGGCCAGAGTTCCACCTATTCAGCCGGAAGCCAAGCCATAGTTCCTTCTATTCAGCCAAAGGGCAAGGAACACTTTCAACTCAAAAACACAGATGCTTGTGTACAATCTTCTTTTCCTCCGAAGAGACAATGAAAGAGGCAAGCAACAATCAACATTCCCATCGCAAATATGGAGGCTCATTTATTGGGACACCAAATTACTCGTGAAATACTCTAAGACGGCCTGGAACGAAGATCGTACGTTTCTACAAGTGACTGAAGACCAGATATTCTTCCAGGAGGGTTCTATTCGTATCTTTGTAAGGAACAAAGTTACAAGAAATTAAATCATGTTGGTTAATGTCTCCATGGTGACTAAACAATATTTTCTCGATACATTTTTCAATTTTGCTTCTGGACAAAAAGTTGTTTGAGGTCGTCAAGGTAAATGAGACATCCTGTATATCTGTGTGTGTGTGTGAGAGAGAGAGAGAGAGAGAGAGAGAGAGAGAGAGAGAGAGAGGGAGAGAGAGAGAGAGAGAATGTTAAAGGACAGCTCCCAGCAAAAAGAAACACGTTCCATTAACCGCGACAGTTCGTATCTTCCTAACGAACAAGGCATTTCGAGAATGAATTCGTTCTGGAAACGATCTTCCAGTCTGTGGTTGAACTATGTCTCCGCACTATCCTTTCTTGCGCTAGTCCTGAATGAGGAGAACGTCTGCGGTTTTTGGGAGGTGAGAGATGAGCTGCTGGCGGAAGTTATGAGCACGAAATGGTTCAAATGGCTCAGAGCACTATGGGACTTAACTTCTGAGGTCATCAGTCCCCTTAGAACTTAGAACTACTTAAACCTAACTAACCTAAGGACATCACACACAGCCATGCCCGAGGCAGGATTCGAACCTGCGACCGTAGCGGTCGCGCGGTTCCAGACTGTAGCGCCTAGAACCGCTCGGCCACCCCGGCCGGCTGTGAGGGCGAGTTGTGAGCCTTGTTTGGATAGTTCGGTGGGCAGGCAAAAGTCCCAGGTTCGAGTCCCTGTCCGCCGGACAGTTTCAATCTGTCAGGAAGTGTCATAGTAGTTAATGCCCCCTGAACATTTGCGCGATATGTTTTATTTATTTGAAGTGGTCACGATAAATGGTAGAGGGCACAACCCTGTATATTTGTTTGTTTGTGTGTGGGGGTTGGGGGAGGGGTGGGTGGACGCCGGAACAGGTCTCCTTGAATTAAGGATTTTGTAAGTCCTAGCATAAAGACACGTTTCACGCGGCCAGTTAACCGTGGCTGTCGTAATCTCCTTCGGGGTAAAGTTTACACTCTTCGTGCTCCGGAGGCGTTGCCTCGGAACGGGCGGTACAGCGGTTGTCGGTGGCTGCCCTGTGCTTCCCAGCATCCACTCGAGAGTGAAGTGGCTGGAGGGTGGCGGCCTGGCATCTCAGAGCGGCGCGCGTGCCTCTCGAGCCGGCGTGGTCCTCGACTTCTGTCCAGCCACGGCCGCCTAATGGAACCAGTTTACTACCGAACAGCCCCGGGCTGCCTCAAATTGGACCACGTGATGCAGGGCTGCCCAAAGAACGGTCGGGACCCCCGTAGCTCGCTGCGCGACGCGATGTGCACGCAGCTAGTTAGCGCGTCAAGAGGAGCATTGCACTGGCGGAATTGGAGCCGCACTTGCCGCTGCTGCCGACGCCGGCACTGTCCGAGCCCATTAAGGGCGACCCTGTCCAGATGATAGATGACAGACGCCGCCTAAAAACAATGTTATCGCCATTACCTTTTTACGTCTAAGCTCGCCGGCGTATTGCGGAGCCATTTGCCCAGTGAGCTATGTTCATCATCTCCTTCAAAACAGGTTGCCGCCCGGTGTCCGCTGGACGATATACCGGAGAACAGGTGGGAACAACTCTACGAAATTGCTTGCGTTCTTTTATTTCTTGTTCTTAATTATACGCCCACTTTCTGACAATGTGCCGGTACGTAATTGTGGCGACACATGAAGGAACAATCAAAATGGCGCAAAGGAAAATAAAACCACAAGGACTAGCACTTTGTGTCCACAGTTTTTCGCGAAAAACCTTCACATATGCCCCTTCTAATTCGAGACTCATTGTCTGGTACCTGCGTCATAATTACGCAGGACAGGTTTCTGGTGTTTTTCCCAACGTCTTTAGCGGACGTGACAAGAAATTCATCCTATTATGTGGTCATACCATTGTAATACAGTCGGGAGTACGCAAATAAGCTTGAGCAGCAGGAAAAACGGGAATCCTTTTCTCATGAACTAACTGTCAACAACAAAGTCGGCGAGGATTAAATGTACAGAAGAGGAACACCCATGTTATGTGCTAAAGGAAGAAAAGAAGAAAGATTCCAGTTTAATATACTGTCGACAGTGGTGTTATTATGAACGGAGTTTTGGGCAGAGTTGTGGTGAGAATTGGCCTTGACCTTGCTGAGGCGGCCGTCTCGTCGTTTCCCTGACGTAGCAAAGGAAAAACACGAAAAAATTAATATAATAACCGAAGATTGATCCAAACTCTTCTTCGCTGAATACAAGTTCAATATTTTGCCGCTCTTGTTCGGTGAACCATGTGATGCGTAAATGATGCTGTAAACATTAAAATAGGAGAGTCCCTACAAACAAATTTGAGATAATATAAGGAACGTGGCATCTACGTAATTCATGGGAATATACGGACATAAAGATGTATCTCTGCATCGCGTCTTTGCTTCCTTTTACGTATTTCATTTATTTTTTAAAGAAATCATCAGTCTTAATATATGCATTTTAACTGTTGTATGCATGATTTGAGAAGATCTGTGAATGTAGATGCATGATCCGTGAAATTACTCATTATATTAGGCCTCTTTTACATCAGCGTCTTGACTCAATCGAATAATCGTATCAAGGGAACCTACTGCGGCGCCTCTGTTCTGGGTCTCAGCAATCAGTAGTGGTCGATTTTGCTTACAAATTAGCACCAGAACTGAATGTGTTGTGAGAACTGTCTGCTTTGTATTTTGACACACGAACGCTGAGCGTGAGGTAATGAGGGCCATCTTTTTACAAAAGGCAAAATGTAGTAAAAGAATTAAACAACTTTCAGAGACACTATATCATACAATGTAGGCTTTCAAAGCCTATCAGCCCGGAAGTTTTAAGTGAAGAGACAATAGAGTTTATTAATAACCAAAACTATATTCATACTGAATGTATTTAACAGAGGTTGTAAGCTAATTTCACCTCATTGACGAAGAATAGAAAGAGTATCGTCGAAACATTTCAAAACATCAGTATCTGTTTGTCAGGAAAAATTTGTACTCACGAAGACATCATAGAATTCCAATATATTTTAATTTCAATCTATTGGCGCATTTGTCAATGGTAATCGGATTTGTTCAGCCTTCGGACATCTTCAGATCTGTGAAAATAAATAAGAACGCATGGCGTTACTTCCTGGTAGACAAAAACTACGCGCCGGAACGAGCCTCGAACTCGGTGCTCTTGCCCGCGAAAGGCGAAGGTCCTGAGTTCGAGACTTGGGTCCGACAAAGTTTTAATCCGCCAGGAAGTTTCATAACAACGCACACACCACTGCAGAGAGATATTTCATTCCAAAAGACATGGTAATCTTGACATCACATAAGTAATCTGAAATAAGCATATGATAAATATAAAAGTGCATACGATACCCGCAGTAGTTGCATAGGAAACCCGTCTGTTCTGTACGCTGTACGTGGCCTCTATAGACACGGAACTATGACGGAGCGTGGGCAAGCATCTTAGGAGGTGTTGCGCTCTATATTTGATATATCAAGATGATAAAGTCAGTCTTAGAACAGATGCAACGGTATAATAAAATTATGATCACTGTCCTCTCGACATTATGCCAAGCTTTCACATCATACAATATTTAGAACGTAGTATGGTACCTTTTTAATTTAAAGTTTGTATCTAATTCTATTTCTAAGAACCAATTAACACTGAAAATAATTATTCTCTTTCATTAGGCCCGAATTTTTCATTGTTGGAATAATTTTCATTTAAAAAACGTGTGCCTATTTACGTTCTTATTTACATAAAGTGAAGACGTTTTCCTTGCCCAGTTGTTGTAAATCTACATACCTATTTGCTTTTGGCCGGTCGGTGTGGCCGAGCGGCTCTAGACGCTTCAGTCTGGAACCGTGCGACCGCTACGGTCGCAGGTTCGAATCCTGCCCCTGGCATGGATGTGTGTGATGTCCTTAGGTTAGTTAGGTTTAAGTAGTTCTAAGTTCTAGGGGACTGATGACTTCAGGACTTAAGCCCCATAGTGCTCAGAGTCATTTGAACCATTTGAACCTATTTGCTTTCAGATATCTTATCTCTCTTGTGGGAGAACACTACTAGGAGAAATATCAAGTTTTCGTGCAACATTTGCAACGAGCCAAGAAAACAAACCAAAGAATAAAATAAAAACATTTTGAGTATTGGGTAGCGTCGTTACGAAACATTGAAGCAAATAAAATACCGTCGTTTATATCGACTTTGGAGCGGTCCTCTTCGCGTTGACTAAAAGCTGGATTCTGGTGATCGTCTTCACTAGATCCAGCGGTACTCGCCCTGAAGAGGATTGCTGGAAAGTCGGTTGAAATCTAAGTATTTTGTTTTTAATGTTTCATAATGACGCGGACTCATAATCACAACGCTGATACTGGCCTCGGAAGTCTATGAACATACAATAAAATAAAAGTCAAAAGGAGACAAAAGCATATAATCTCATGTCCATTATAATTATCCGGGCTGTTATGCCGTGGTCGGTTGATGAATTCTGTGTCAGTTCCCAACGTTTCGTCCCCGTCTGCGGAGGACATCTTGAAGGGGGTCTGTAGCTCGATGGGAGGTCCAACACACCCACTGGCTCGCTGCTACAGACGGGAACGAAACGTTGGGAATTGACACAGAATTCATCAACCGACCACGGCATAACAGACCGGATAATTATAATGTAGTAGCGAGCCAGTGGGTGTGTTGGACCTTCCATCGAGCTACAGACCCACTTGAAGATGTCCTCCGCAGACGGGGACGAAACGTTGGGAATTGACACATAATTCATCAACCGACCACGGCATAACAGCCCGGATAATTATAATGTACATGACATTTCCGGCCGTGAAAGTCTACATTTTAGTAGCATATAATCTATTACTACGGGCGATCTAAGCGAGAACATTAATTTATAACTGTTAGCCAACTACGTCACACTCCCTTTTTTTATGCGCATGCGCGTTCTGCAGCATTCGGGGTTTCACTAACTGTTCCTTCGGTTCAGCTCACTGATTACCGACGCAAATAACACGCTCGCGATTCACACTCGGACAAATGACCCACATGTGCCACGAGTAGTTTATTTCGAGTAGAAAGTCGCTACTGGACAGGTCGGTTGAGAGTCTGAGCGAGTTCATCGATGGATCACTGCGCCAGATGACGAGGGGCAATGAGACAGTGACGGCGTCAGCACACCCGCGGATAGCGCCGGCCGGAGGCGCGCCCTCCGCGCTGCCACTCTCTGGCGGGCGGCGTGCCGTGTTTGCGAGAGGCGAGCGAGCGCGCTTAGTCAACTGTTGCGGCCCGTGGGCGTCATTGACGGGCCCGGCCCATTCACATGCATATGAGCCTCGGCAGCACACACCTCCCAGTCACGCCGCTGCTCGCCACCAACACCAGCAGCAGCACAGCACAGCGCAAGCACACCCACTGATGAAGCCACCGGTCCAATGTCCACAGCACGCCCACAACCGTAGCCCGAGGGAAAGCACCATCAAAGGCGAGCACCGCACGCACTTTTAGTTTTCAGTTGTACGCCACATAAAATACGACGATTCTCTCGTAATGAACCCTGCTGCGTATCGCCATCAGCAAGCTGCTACCAATTCCAAATTCGATAATAAAACAGCGATTCGAAGCCTTTCTGTAAAAAATCTCCTGCTATTTACTGGCTGTTTCTTGCTTGTAAAAACCTTCGTTAACTAAGATTTGTCGGTTATTTTGCTGCCTCACTTACACAGTTTATTTTTTCAAGATATGACTAGCTTCGACCCAAGGTGATCATCTTGAGAGCTGTGAAGTTGCGAATGGAATTAAGACATCAGAATACAAGCCTGATGGGTAATTCCATACGGGTACGATAGGTTGCTTATGCAGCTACGTTGATCTGAAGATCATCAAGTTGCGTAACATCTTGCGACGAATATGTCGGAGATAGTACAAATTTTAACGTTCACTAAATGTGTCTCTAGGTTACAACAGAATCGTAACAGAATTGTAATGTGATGCATATTCCTGACGTACTGTCAGTGGGACAGTGATCAGTACACTACTGAGAAGTTTATTTCAGTCTATAGTCGCATTTTATTTATTTTGCCTACTGGCTTCCGGTTTCGGCACACAGTATCATCATCAGGCCATCCCCCGGTTCAGATGGTTCAAATGGCTCTGAGCACTCTGGGTTTTAACTTAAACCTAACGAACCTAAGGGCATCACACACATCCATGCCCGAGGCAGGATTCGAACCTGCGACCGGAGCGGTCGTGCGGTTCCAGACTGTAGCGCCTAGAACCGCTCGGCCTCAGCGGCCCGCCATCCCCTGGCACACAGTCCTCATGCTCACTTCCCAAATAGGTGTGCCAAATACTAATGTGCTTCATATCGCTCAGCGTCCTTATGAAACGTAAATAATGATAAACGTGGTTCCTTTAGTAGGAATACAATGGGCGTTCTGGACAAATATGTACACTGGCTATTCCTCAGACTGCAGCAGGTGGAGGCAAGAGCAGGTTGGTGGTAGCCAGATGAAGTCGTTATTCTCCGCCTCTCTCATAAGCCGTTTCTTGGAAATAGTACAATCAAACAGCTTCGAAGCCAACACACATATATTAAGATCTCACAGCCCATTATTTTACCGACCAATCACATTTTTCTACACTTTCTTAAGACACGGTACTTTCTTGAAAATAGGACAGCCACAGAGCTTCTAAGCTAACGGACACCTGTGTAGATCTGGCTCAACAGCCATTATTTTGCTAGTAATTAAAACGTAGCAGCTTATCGTTATGTACCTCAGCATTTGCAGCAACATAAGCTTTCTCAGCAGAACACACACACACACACACACACACACACACACACACACACACACACACAGATATACACTCCTGGAAATGGAAAAAAGAACACATTGACACCGGTGTGTCACACCCACCATACTTGCTCCGGACACTGCGAAAGGCCTGTACAAGCAATGATCACACGCACGGCACAGCGGACACACCAGGAACCGCGGTGTTGGCCGTCGAATGGCGCTAGCTGCGCAGCATTTGTGCACCGCCGCCGTCAGTGTCAGCCAGTTTGCCGTGGCATACGGAGCTCCATCGCAGTCTTTAACACTGGTAGCATGCCGCGACAGCGTGGACGTGAACCGTATGTGCAGTTGACGGACTTTGAGCGAGGGCGTATAGTGGGCATGCGGGAGGCCGGGTGGACGTACCGCCGAATTGCTCAACACGTGGGGCGTAAGGTCTCCACAGTACATCGATGTTGTCGCCAGTGGTCGGCGGAAGGTGCACGTGCCCGTCGACCTGGGACCGGACCGCAGCGACGCACGGATGCACGCCAAGACCGTAGGATCCTACGCAGTGCCGTAGGGGACCGCACCGCCACTTCCCAGCAAATTAGGGACACTGTTGCTCCTGGGGTATCGGCGAGGACCATTCGCAACCGTCTCCATGAAGCTGGGCTACGGTCCCGTACACCGTTAGGCCGTCTTCCGCTCACGCCCCAACATCGTGCAGCCCGCCTCCAGTGGTGTCGCGACAGGCGTGAATGGAGGGACGAATGGAGACGTGTCGTCTTCAGCGATGAGAGTCGCTTCTGCCTTGGTGCCAATGATGGTCGTATGCGTGTTTGGCGCCGTGCAGGTGAGCGCCACAATCAGGACTGCATACGACCGAGGCACACAGGGCCAACACCCGGCATCATGGTGTGGCGAGCGATCTCCTACACTGGCCGTACACCACTGGTGATCGTCGAGGGGACACTGAATAGTGCACGGTACATCCAAACCGTCATCGAACCCATCGTTCTACCATTCCTAGACCGGCAAGGGAACTTGCTGTTCCAACAGGACAATGCACGTCCGCATGTATCCCGTGCCACCCAACGTGCTCTAGAAGGTGTAAGTCAACTACCCTGGCCAGCAAGATCTCCGGATCTGTCCCCCATTGAGCATGTTTGGGACTGGATGAAGCGTCGTCTCACGCGGTCTGCACGTCCAGCACGAACGCCGGTCCAACTGAGGCGCCAGGTGGAAATGGCATGGCAAGCCGTTCCACAGGACTACATCCAGCATCTCTACGATCGTCTCCATGGGAGAATAGCAGCCTGCATTGCTGCGAAAGGTGGATATACACTGTACTAGTGCCGACATTGTGCAAGCTCTGTTGCCTGTTTCTATGTGCCTGTGGTTCTGTCAGTGTGATCATGTGATGTATCTGACCCCAGGAATGTGTCAATAAAGTTTCCCCTTCCTGGGACAATGAATTCACGGTGTTCTTATTTCAATTTCCAGGAGTGTATATATAACTGCGTCACGTTGCTGTAAGTGCTACAAGATGGGGGGCTGTGGGGTACATATTGATTCGCTGTTTCGTTTTAATAGCTGGTAAAATATCGGCTATGATTGGAAGATCTAAATACGTCTGTGTTGGTTTAGAAGCTCTCTGATTGGCCTAATTACGAGAAAACGGAGTAGCTTAAAAAGGAGTTGAAAAACGTGATAGCTCAGTAGAATACTGAGCTGTGATGGTGCAAGCGCTCTCTGTTTGGTCAAATTCCAAGAGAGAGCTATGGCTTAGAAGAGGAGAGGGGTATGATGAAGTCATCCTGCCGCCGCCGGCGCTGCCATGTCCTCGCCTCCACCCGCCACAGTCCGAGGAGCAGCCGGTGTGCATATGTGGCCCAGAATGCCCATTACTTTCCTACCGTCTTTCCTTTGTTGGTGCAATTTATTGTTCTGCATACGCTCCCCTTTTGTAAAAGGCAAGTGTTGCGACTGTGTGTGTTAGATTGTCTCTCCCACTCTCCGCTTCCGCAAAGTGACGGAGCAAGGGTTGCGCTAGGATGCAACGGGACAGCGAGGCGGCCCGTAGGCTCATTTGCGGACGGTGGTCGCGTGTGGGGCGCGTGGTGGCGCGTCTCCGTGTGAAGCAGGCAGGGGGCGGGACCTCCGGCCGGCTTCGAAATTAGCTCTTTAGGCGCGCGGCGGTCCTGTTTATAAATGACGGCGATCTACATAAATTTGGGCGCCGCAGCCGCCGTCATTGTGCGCGCCCTGATTTACGACCTCACGTGCGGCCCTGTCACTGCGGCGTCTTTCAGTTCCTGGAAAACGACTCGGCCGCCATTATTTCCGGAAAATGCAAATTTGCGGCACTGAACGGCCCGAGGGTAGATGTGTAAACGTCCAGCAACCGACTGTTGTTCCAGTTCTCGAAATTGACCGCGCGGGGCGGCGCCGGCGCCGGCGCCGGCGCCGCGCTACGGCGCTGTACTGGCGTTGTTCAAATTTTAATTTACTACCGACTCGAAGTGTATAGCTGGACTTTCGATTTTTCGTCCTTTGGTCGCTTTCTTCGAAAGAGCAAATTACTTTAGGAAAGATAAGGCCACGACCGACTCCCTCATACTTCGGCGACCCCCTAGTGCCTCGTCGCTTTCAATGTCGATGGTACATTTTAACTTACTTTCCTTCGAAGGTTAAGCAATAATTACACTACTGTCCATTAAAATTGCTACACCACGAAGGTGGTGTGCTACAGACGCGAAATTTAACCGACCGGAAGAAGATCCCGAGATATGCAAATTTCCAGAGCATTCACACCTACAACGTGCTGACATGAGGAAAGTTTCCAACCGATTTCTCATACACAAGCAGCAGTTGACCGGCGTTGCCTGGTGAAACGTTGTTGTGTCGCCTCGTGTAAGGAGGAGAACTGCGTACCATCACGTTTCCGACTTTGATAAAGGTCAGATTGTAGCCTATCGCGACATTGCTGCTCGCGTCGGTCGAGATCCAATGACTATTAGCACAATATGGATTCGGTGGGTTCAGGAGGGTAATACGGAACGCCGTGCTGGATCCCAACGGCCTCGTATCACTAGCAGTCGAGATACAGGCATCTTGTCCACGTGGCTGTAACGGATCGTGCAGTCACGTCTCGATCCCTGAGTCAACAGAAGGGTACGTTTGCAAGACAACAACCATCTGCACGAACAGTTCGACGACGTATGGAGCAGCATGGATTATCAGCTCGGAGACCATGGCTGCGGTTACCCTTGACACTGCATCACAGACGCAGTGACGACACTTTGAACAGTGGACGTTACATTTCAGATGTGTTACGAGCCGTGGCTCTACCCTTCATTCGATTCCTGCGAAACCCTACATTTAAGCAGGATAATGCACGACCGCATGTTGCAGGTCCTGTACGGGCCTTTCTGGATACAGAAAATATTCGACTGCTGCCCTGGCCAGCACATTCTCCAGATCTCTCACCAACTGAAAACGTCTGGCCATTGGTGTCCGAGCAACTGTCTCGTCACAATACGCCAGTCACTACTCTTGATGAACCGTGGTATCGTGTTGAAGCTGTATGGGCAGCTGTACCTATACACGCCATCCAAGGTCTGTTTGACTCAATGCCCAGTCGTATCAAGGCCTTTATAACGGCCAGAGGTGGTTGTTCTGGGTACTGATTTGTCAGGATCTATGCACCCAAATTGCGTGAAAATGTAATCGCATGTCAGTTCTAATATAATATATTTGTGCAATGAATACCCGATTATCACCTGCATATCTTCTTGGTGTAGCAATTTTAATGGCCAGTAGTGTAGCTATAACTTGTGTTTGTGGTCACAGTATTTTGTTTCTCACGTGTTTAGTACTTTGGACAGAATCTGAAACCAGTGTATTGTAACTGTAATAAGAAGTTAGTGAAACAGTGCTGAACGCCACTTCATAGTAACGTAGACTGTTAGCAGAATGAATACATGGTTTTGACTCCTAACATTGTTTACATTTAAATTTTACATTTTGCATTATAGATTTTTACATTTTTATATTTAGATAACATGTTTCGATCACTCAGAACCATCTTCAGTTCTAAGTAGCTGTGTCAGTAAATCTGATATGTGGTTTTGAGTAGACAAGACGGATTACTGACGCAACTGAAGAAGAGCCCTCGTCATCGAAACATGTAATTTAATAAAAATGTGCAATTGACACGGAACAATAAATGAGAATTATCTTAAATATCAATGCAGTTGCTGTTTCTCACAAGACGAATATGTCGTCTGTAGTGAGGATGTCAAATTTTCATTCAGCTAGCTGTATAGATAGATCATAAAGCGTTAAGCTCACTCTCGGCATCACCGTAAAGGTGTTGGGAAACGCACTGAGGTTAGTCAGTAGCTGACCAATAGCAACGTACGGAAGTGTGGAGCCCTGTCTTTAAACGCTGGCAGTCACACAGCTGGTTCACTTCATAATTACCGACGACGTGCCGTAAGTGATGCGTGTCACCCTGGAGTCACGCACGCGGCACACGCGACCGCACGCTCCTCGTGTGACGCCGCTGTCACCTGGAGGCAGGTGTGTGCCGGGTTGACGCGTGGCGGCAGCGTGCTGGCACCCAGCCGTGCGCGTGGGCGGCGCCTGCTTTAAATGTCGTTTCCATGTTTACAAATAACGCCCATCTACATACACTTATCCTGTACCTACTAATTCTGGACATCGGCAGCGTCTGTGTATCTGATGCCGTCACCATGTTTCAGTGCAAGTGAATTGTCTGGCGCAAAAAACATCTCAAGTCTCGCTGTCATTTCAAACAATCATAATTTGGAAACTATATGAGATACAGCATCGCGGTTTGTTGTAAAACGTTTAGCAGCTCTCAAAGTTTTTTTCTGTTATGCCAGAAGCTCGTACAATATCATGGAGATAATCAAGTTCTGCCCATATATTGATCAGCATTGCGGCATCAACCGTTCCCATAGCTTCAGTTCACGAAGGGTAGCACTATCACGACTGGTGCTGTGGCTATGCGATCCTTGACGTGACTCCACAAAAATAAGTCTAATGGCTTGAGATCGGTAGAGTGCGAGGGCCATGCAGTGGGGCAACCACGACACATCCACGTCTCAGGAAGTGTGTCATTCAGCAAATCCCACACGTTCAAATAATCAGCTGGAAAACGATGGACCGCTGCAGCTCTTCGCTTTAAAGTTCTTTAACCACCTCATTATGCTTGTTTTTGCTAGTGGCGCTTTCCCATTCTGGAGTCGATAATTCCATAATACCGTTGTCACAGATTTGAATTCTGCGTACCAGATGACACACTGCGACTTCTGCTGATATTTCGTCATTTTGATGCAGTCCAAGCCAAAGCTGCGACACAGCACAAAGGAAAAATACTTTGAGAGCTAATAACCGCTTTACAACAAACCACGACTCTCTGTCTGTAACAGTTTCCAATTTATGAGGTATTGAAAGGATAGCTGGACTCTGTGGACACCCTGTATTTTATTCTCAACAGGGTCCGGAGAGAGGAAAGAAATTTTTTGGGTGACGATCATTTGGTGGCACTAACTTGGGTTGCAATATCGTTTTTCTTTCTTTTTTGTTCAGTGCCGCACAGTTTTGGCTGTAATCATTCACAAATGTAACAGGAAAATATTCCAGAATGAGACTCGAACTCGGGACCTTTGCCTTTCGCGGGCAAGTGCTCTACCGGCACACAGTTTTAATCTGCCAGGAAGTTTCATATCAGCGCACACTCCGCTGCAGAGTGAAAATCTCATTCTGGAAACATCCGCCAGGCTGTGGCTAAGCCATGTCTCCGCAACATCCTTTCTTTTAGGAGTGTTAGTTCTGCAGGGTTCGCAGGAGAGCTTCTGTAAAGTTTGGAAGGTAGGAGACGAGGTACTGGCAGAAGTGAAGCTGTGAGGACGGGGCGTGAGTCCTGCATGGGTAGCTCAGCCGGTAGAGCACTTTCCAGCGGAAGGCAAAGGTCCCGAGTTCGAGTCTCCGTCCGGTACACAGTTTTAATCTGCCAAGAAGTTTCAGGAAAATATTATCACACTGCAGGCTCAGAATTTCCGACCGTTTTGTACTGATATGTCATATTACTGCGTCGTCATCGATTTCAACCCCACCCATCTATTCATATCATTTCCCTATATTTAATACAACCCAACGTAGTAAATCAGAATCCAAAGCACCAGTTCAATTGCCTTTAGAATTCTGTATATTTCACAGTCATATATAAAACATAATGAATGATGCTGTAAAGATGTTAAACATTTACAAACAACTGATAATGCACTAAGGGAAGAATGTATTTTACCAGTCACACGCACTGAAGGTAGCGTTCTCATCTCTGGATGGATGGCTTTTGTGTTTTACATACACAGTTGATCGTAGCCAGCGCCCCCCCCCCCCCTTATGAGTCCTCTACCTCCTTGTTTTCCCCTCATCTGTCTAGGTCCTTCCCCCACCCCCACCCCCCATCTGCCCTTGGCTAGGGTGTGTCATCTTTGTGCCGACATTTTCGTGCACTATTTACAGTGAGTGTTCAGTGTTGTGTGTGTTTTCGGAAGTATTGCGAACGGACATCATACTGTCGCTGGGTGCGATTTTTATATTTCTTGCGAACAGAAACCAGACTGTCGCCATGCTTTTTCTTTTTTTTTATGGCTGTCTACAATGTTACTTGTCTGATTCCTGTGTATTTTATTAGCATTGCCAACCCTTTGCTTTATGTTTTAACTTTCCCCAATTTTTCCGCCGTTTTACAATTTAAGTCACCGTTTTATCGCCTTTTTATTGTTTCTTATCTTCTTCTTACGTTTTAAAAAGTCTGTATGCTGCAGAGCAGCGTAATAAGCTGCTGCCAGCCCGCCCCCTTCGGGGGGAATCGAAATTCAATAAAGGAAAAAAAAGTAGCCAGCGGTGTGGTGGGATTTTTTGCGTACATAATACAAACACAGCGTTCGTTGTTTGCTGCGTCAATGCAAAATACATCTCTGTCGTGCCACTTTCAGATTATTGTAGATGATGTTGACTAAAGAACCCGCTCACTCGCTCACTTAGACGTTGTTGTGGACTTTTTCATGTATTTATTGCACACTGTGGGTTCATATCCGAGTTTGTAGTACACTTTAGTCCAGTTTGACGTTTGTGGCATGTCGTCTTTATGGTGTTGCGATTTTAGTGCGCTAATAGTGCATGTACACGGCAGTGTGTGGCTGTTGTTAGTAAAAGCAAACGGTTGCCAACTACAAGGGCGTCCACGGATTAAGTGACGGGACAAGTCAGCTGCAGGGAGCTGATCTGTTCGTGGCCGAGCACGCAGCGGACCAAGCCGGGATGTCCGCAGCTGACGCCGGCGCCAGGAATGCCACCTAACGCACCTCTCGTCACCAGCCGCCGCACAGGTTGTGCGACGAACGACCGCCACAGGAGAGGGCGGGGGAAAAACAGGAATGGGAGAGACGCCGGGGGAGCACCGTGGAGCGGCGCCTGCAGCCGTTTGTCAGGCGGGCCGAGGGGCTGGCGCGATAACGCTGCCGGAATCTGAGGAATGGCCTCTTAATTGGAAGGCCCTCCCCCAACAAACGACTCGGGAACACACCAGCGGCCGGTCACACGGTGTCACAGCGCTGCCGGGGACCCTCACCGAACGTATAAACTGTTTACCGTTCCGGAACAAAGGAGCCATTCAGCTGATTTACACTTTACTTTCTCCCCACACTGCTACAAACTACGCAACGGTCGTTCGGTCTGGCAGGAAGCTGAATGGGGACTAGTGTTGCTACCAGACGTCTATAATAATGCACCCGTGTTGAGATCTCTCAACGGTTTTGTCCAACGAATATGTAATCCTTGAGGATTCATAAAGGGAATGCGGAGCTCCTGATACAATAGCTCCCTACTTAGCAATCATATACAACCACTCGCTCACCGATAGATCTGTACCTACAGATTGGAAAATTGCGCAGGTCGCACCATTGTTTAAGAAGGGTAGTAGGAGTAATCCATCGAACTACAGACCTATATCATTGACGTCGGTTTGCAGTAGGGTTTTGGAGCATATTCTATGTTGAAACATTATGAATCACCTCGAAGGGAACGATCTATTGATACGTAATCAGCATGGTTTCAGAAAACATCGTTCTTGTGCAACGCAGCTAGCTCTTTATTCGCACGAAGTAATGGCCGCTATCGACAGGGGATCTCAAGTTGATTCCGTATTTCTAGATTTCCGGAAAGCTTTTGATACCGTTCCTCACAAGCGACTTCTAATCAAGCTGCGGGGATTCGTGATTTCCTGTCAGGAAGGTCGCAGTTCGTAGTAATAGAAGGCAAATCATCGAGTAAAACTGAAGTGATATCAGGTGTTCCCCAGGGAAGCGTCCTGGGACCTCTGCTGTTCCTGATCTATATAAATGACCTGGGTGACAATCTGAGCAGTTCTCTTAGATTGTTCGCAGATGATGCTGTAATTTACCGTCTAGTAAGGTCATCCGAAGACCAGTATCAGTTGCAAAGCGATTTAGAAAAGATTGCTGTATGGTGTGGCAGGTGGCAGTTGACGCTAAATAACGAAACGTGTTAGGTGATCCACATCAGTTTCAAACATGAGTTCCAAAAGAAATCCGTTGGATCTCGATTACTCGATAAATGTACAATTCTCAAGGCTATCAATTCAACTAAGTACCTGGGTGTTAAAATTACGAACAACTTCAGTTGGAAAGACCACATAGATAATATTGTGGGGAAGGTGAGCCAAAGGTTGCGTTTCATTGGCAGGACACTTAGAAGATGCAACAAGTCCACTACAGAGACAGCTTACACTACACTCGTTCGTCCTCTGTTAGAATATTGCTGCGCGGTGTGGGATCCTTAGCAGGTGGGATTGACGGAGGACATCGAAAGGGTGCAAGAAAGGGCAGCTCGTTTTGTATTATCACGTAATAGGGGAGAGAGTGTGGCAGATATGATACGCGAGTTGGGATGGAAGTCATTAAAGCAAAGACGTTTTTCGTCACGGCGAGATCTATTTACGAAATTTCAGTCACCAACTTTCTCTTCCGAATGCGAAAATATTTTGTTGAGCCCAACCTACATAGGTAGGAATGATCATCAAAATAAAATAAGAGAAATCAGAGCTCGAACAGAAAGGTTTAGGTGTTCGTTTTTCCCGCGCGCTGTTCGGGAGTGGAATGGTAGAGAGATAGTATGATTGTGGTTCGATGAACCCTCTGCCAAGCACTTAAATGTGAATTGCAGAATAATCATGTAGATGTAGATACCCTAGATATATCGTGCCTTCAACTAGGCCAACAAGACGGTGACAATGGATGCGGCCTGTAACATCATTGCTGACCTTCTTGGTGACACACACTTAACAGTTACAACGAGAAGAGGTAAGTATGCTATCGTCCAAAGATCGCGGTGCCGTAACAAAATAGGCACCGCGCACCGATACCACAGAAGATTACGATGTCTCGCTGCATTCCCCAAAGACGAATGTGTGGCGCTGGTGAAGCTATACCCTCTCTCCCAAGACCGCAGCGCCACCGCACGAAGACCGATATACAGCCGTGCAGACGAATCGCTCAGGCCAGTTCGAGACCTCTGATCAAGCAGCCGGCCAGGGTGGCCGAGCGGTTCTAGGCGCTACAATCTGGAACCGCGCGACCGCTACGGTCGCAGGTTCGAATGCTGTCTCGGGCATGGATGTGTGTGATGTCCTTAGGTTAGTTATGTTTAAGTAGTTCTAAGTTCTAGAGGACTGATGACCTTAGAAGTTAAGTCCCATAGTGCTCAGAGCCATTTGAACCATTTGATGAAGCAGAAAACACGCCTAGTTACCAAACATGTGTTGCATATGTCTTGAAACGAACTATATTTCAGAACTTTGTGATCTTTGTACTTCAAGAAAAGAATTAATAAAAATGTAAACAAAGTGATGCCTCAATAGTGAAAAAACAACAGCTTTGTGGCAGTGGTAACACCGTTCCCGGCAGATCACCGAAGTTAAGCGCTGTCGGTCTGGGCTAGCACTTCGATGGGTGACCATCCGGTCTGCCGAGCGCTGTTGGCAAGTGGGGTCCACTCAGCCCTTGTGAGGATAAAAGAGGAGCTACTTGATTGAGAAATAGCGGCTCCGGTCTCGTAAACTGACTTACGGCCGGGAGAGCGGTGTGCTGACCACATGCCCCTCCATATCAGCATCCAGTGATTCTGAGGATGACACGGCGGCCGGTCGGTACCGTTGGGCCGTCCAGGGCCTGTTCGGACGGAGTTTAGTTATGCCTTTCTCACTGTATGGTCTATTCTGCCCACACTCCGTTCCTAATCCATTACATATGGAAACATTTCTATACGTCTTTCTTCCGTTCACAGCGCCCGATTTGCACCTGGTGACCAAAAGTGGAATTAATTTTGTTCTGCATTAACATATTAGAATATATACCAAGTTTCGCTGCCATAGGATGATTACAGCCCACGCTGAACCTTTGTAATTAGGTTCAGTTTTATTATAATCACCTGGCACCTACACTTAGAAAATGAGCCTATTTGTAGCATGGAAAGTATCCGGACGGACAGTGCGATGCCTTTCAGCACGGCGACCAATATTGCGGTTTCCACTGACGTGATGACAGAGCCAGGCGCTCCGACTGCAGCATTGGAGTGCCATTACGTCATCTTTTCATATTATTTCCGGTTTTCCGTACAGCATCACCATCGAGGTATCCGTGTGTGTAGGCACTGAGGGAATCAACGTTGTCATATTTCATTCGTCGTCATAGAGGGACCTGGATGTGACTGTGTGGGGTGCAGATGGGTACACACAGAATTACCTCTGCTTCGCATAGCCGGTGGTTTGTACAGCAGAAGCTATTTGTGACACTTTAAGACCGTTGGCTGTTAATAGATGTTCTGCTGAACGATCTAGCACATTACGCGAGTATCGTTGTAATTCTGTAAGCGCAACTATGGTACTAGCACAAATACTGATTTCTTGGCAAGTCGCCTCTCTTTGTCCGTAAGCGCGCCGACCGCGCCAGAAGCGGTAGGTGGCGGGGGGTGCGTGTCTGGCTGCGCAGCTGGGGAACCCGTGATTAGCACCGACCTAATGACAGCGCACTCTGCCTACCAAATGAAACGGCGCCTCATTAATAGCGGAACACATCTCTGTGCCCGCCGTGATGCAAACGATGTTTTTACTGTGTAACTCGACTCAGGAGAACACGGCAGGCGTAAGACAGAATCTGAGTAGTTCCCGGTAATTTTAAATTACCTCGAGCCGCTTTAGGGACAGTAAATAAGAATTACGTAAATGTGTTGGCTCAGTGGCAGTTTTTTCAGTGTTATTAGTTCCCACACCACTTGCTCATTTTACGTCTTTGGTTTCCCCGACAGGTGCAGCTGGGGCCACCGCCTTCGCTAATACCCAGAAATCTCCCTTTTCCGTTTCTGTTTGTGGCGTATTTTAAATTCAAATCAGAGTGTTTCGCGGCGGGGTTCCTTTACGTTTTATTTCCGAATGTGTTGCGTGCTTCCTTTCAAAATGTAGGTTGTCTTCCCTTTTAGACCTTGTGGAGAAGTTTCTCAAACACGGAACCTTCGTCAAGAAATTTTCCCAGCAGACCGTGGTGTAGAAGAGCATGCGTATAGATCTACGGAACAGACGTTATGTATCTTGCTTATATGATCACGTATTCGTCACTGCTGTTACTGTTTGTTTTAATGTGCCATACTGTCTGCAAGAGGACGTTCATGGACGTGTCTCATACATTCTTAGATCACATGCTGACGTGTCTTATACATTCTTAGCTCGGATGCTGATAAGTGAACCTGGAGACGTATTGAATAATTTTCAGTTATTAGCTCCTTTGGTCTGAAAATTTGGCTTGAAAATGAGTGTAACGAATAAAACATGCGGTCTGTCATTAAGAAATTATGTAGATATCCTATTCTTACTGTCTCAGTGTAATAGTAAACATATATTTCCATACCCGTAAAAACAAGTAACCTTGTTTTGTGTCAAAGTTATTCCGTAGCGTTTTTCAAAAAGTAGCTTTCTCTGCGTGATTCTATCATAGTTGCAGAGAAAAGTCTCTGGGAGCTATATAAGAAACCTGCTTGTTCCTTAACAAGACGGCCTAACATAAAGAAACATGCAATTACACTACCAGTTAACAGTCCTTAGGCAATAGTTCTCCTTACGTGGCTCAATGCTGAAGGACAATACAGATGAGCGTCTTCCTTCTGGGCACACTAACTTTATTTCCGCCAGCCAGTTTTTAGAAGATTCATACAGTGAGCTGCGTAACATTTACACAATATTATGCAAAAGTCTTTATGGACCTTCAGCTTCCTCAGCTCGCGAAGTCGCCACACGACATATACGTCTACACTCCGGAATCCATCTTATGGTGTGTGGCCAAAGGCACTTTGTGTGCCACTGTGACTTCGCCTTTTCGTGTTCCATTTCGCGAATGGTACGCTGGAAGAATGACTATTGGCTAATCCTCCGAGTGAACTCGAATCTCTCTAATTTTACCTCTCTCTCTCGAGATACGCGTCGGAGGAAGCAATACTCTGGTTGACATTTCTAGGAATGTGTGCTCTTGGAATTCTAACAGTAAACCATACCACGATGCGCGACGCCTCTCATGTAGCGCTCGACTGCCATTTGCCAGACGCTTTCGCGCGTAGTAAACGAACGCGTGACAAAAAGCGCAGCTCTGCTACACGTATGTTGCCCGTGGCGTCACTTCAGCAGTACACACTCACACATTGCAGCTCTCTCTTCACCACCACCTCCAAATCCTAGGAATGACCTCAATCTGAAAAGGCACACAAATTTAATACACATTTATTAATCGAGAAAAGATTAATTTCTCATATGTGCTAAACGTATCATTTTCCCACGCCGATTTCACCCTTTTGCGAAGAAAAATAATTAATCTAGAATCACATATCCAACAACTGAATTTGTATTACTCTTTTTATTATTATTATTATTGTTAACCGGCCCGGTTAGCCGTGCGGTCTAACGCTTTCCGGGTGGGAGGGCATGCCGGTCCCCGGCACAAATTCGCCCTACGGATTAGTGTCGAGGTCCGGTGTGCCGGCCAGTATGTGGATGTTTTTAAGGCGGTTTTTCCATCTGCCTTGGCGAATGCGTGCAGGTTCTCCTTATTCCGCCTCAGTTACACTATGTCGGCGATTGCTGCGCAAACACTGTCTCCACGTACGCGTACACCATAATTACTCTACCACGCAAACATTTGGAGCTACACTCGTCTGGTGTGAGACGTTCCCGCGGGGGTCCACTGGGGGCCGAACCGCACAATAACCCTGGGTTCGGTGTGGGGCGGCGGTGGCGTGAGTGGACTGCTGTAGCCTGTTGTGGGGTTGTGAACCACTGAAGGCTACGGCGGGGCGAAACCTCTCCGTCATTTCTAGGTCCCCAGTCCCATACAATACAATATTATTATTATTATTAATTTGAGCCTTAACTCACACGAATTGTTTCGCCATGTACCAGTTTGTTACTTGTGGAACACGTCTGCAGTCGGATGTCATCTACCCTGCTTTTAGCGCACGTCAAGGTTATCAATACTCGTCGTTATGTAAAATTTTCACTAGTTTTCGCTTTGAGATGGCTTTCTCTCACATTCAGTTTTGTATTGTGAATGTTTTTAGTTCTATATTTACAATTTGACAATTACGAACTTTATACAATTACGTAATAGACTATAGCCTTTAATTCCCATTATTGTGAGTGCCTCTGCAGTGTCTAGAAGTTAATTTGATTTGTCTCAAGATTTGCGACATAATGGCAGCAAACATTCACAGCGATCCTGGAAGGTACTTTTATATATACATTCCAGTTACGGTTGGTAGTTTTTTTTTTTTTTTTTTTTTTTTTTTTTTTTTTTTTTTTTTGTACCAGGTTATTAATTTCGGCCGTGTTAACGGCGATGCCGCAGTGGTATCCCGCTTCCCGTTAGATACCCGAAGTTAAGCGCTGTCAGGTTTCGCTAGAACTTAGATAGGTGACCGTCCGCGTCTTCGGAGAGCAATTAGCAAGAGAGATGCCCGTGTGGCGCCAGTTGGGGAGCTACTTGACGGAGAAGTAGCGTTTCCGGTCATTAACACTGAAAAATACCGGGAGAACGTTATGAGACAACATGACCCTCCACGTCCTCATACACTGATGCCTATCGGCTGAGGATGACACGGTGGTCCGTCGGTATCATTGGGTCTTTCGAGGCCTGTTCAGACTGAGAGAGAGAATGGTATTAATTTCGGTCAGTAATGACCATCCGCAGACCTGACTGGACACAATTTTCTGTCACACCGAGTCAACATATGTAAAAATGGTACAGTCACGTAATAAGCCATACAAACTTCGTCCTACTTATTAAAATGTAAGCATCTTATAGTCAATTCTAGCCCAGATGTTGGCACTATGAAGCGCCTTTTTCGAACTGTCGTTTTGTAATTTAGTTTCCTAGTATTATCCAATTTCAGCAGATCATTTGATGTAGGTAATAAAGTCAAAACCGGTAGCATCACTCGCGTAAGTTGAGCATAAAATATATGATAAAAAAACTGGCATATTGTCGTTAGGTATGCTTAGTCTGTGCCGCATCAGTCTCTCCCGGACTTGTGTATTGAACCCAGGGCCTTGGCAGGAGGCTGCACTACATCCCGATCCAGCCGATCTCTTTCCCACCTACCGGATCCGCAACACGTGCGAGCGGTCCGCCCCGATAAGGAACTTATCCGGCCACTGCATTCTTCGGATCTAGCGCAAAGCCGAGGCGATCACATCCCGCGGAGCCAATACGGCTCACGTAATATCTCAATACTCGATCGGGATAAGGGTGGACGGCGGAAGGGAATAGGAGTGAGACAAAAAAGAAAGAGAAAAAGGGCAAGTGCGCGGAGGGGCAGGTACCGGCGTGCATCAGCGACAATACGAGCGCGACCGATGGGGATGCCACGCTCCATTCTGCGCTGTCCGTGCGCGTTAGCGGGCACGCCCTGCCCGCCGCAAGAAGTGCCTGTAATGGCCGGCCTAGCGGCGCGCGAAATTGGAAGAGCCGCTTCTTATTTTTCGTTTCCAATTTCCTCCCGTGTTGGCTCCCACGTGGAGGGCCAGTCGCGGTGAGGGCGTGAGACCAGCGCGCCTCCCTCTAGACCACCGTGTTACGCCTTCTTCAGCCGGCTGCCTGCCGTCAGGAACGCCCCTCGCATCTCCCAGCGCGACTTGCCAGCTGTTCGTTTCTTCTTACAACGGAATCTGCCCATCGCACCCCCCTCAGATTTAGTTATAAGTTGGCACAGTGGATAGGCCTTGAAAAACTGAACACAGATCAATCGAGAAAACAGGAAGAAGTTGTGTGGAACTATGAAAAAAATAAGCAAAATATACAAACTGAGTAGTCCATGCGCAAGATAGGCAACATCAAGGATCATGTGAGCTCAGGAGCACCGTGGTCCCGTGATTAGCGGGAGCAGCTGCGGACCGAGAGGTCCTTGGTTCAAGTCTACCCTCGAGTGAAAAGTTTACTTTTTTTTGCTTTCGCAAACTTATGATCTCTCCGTTCGTTCATTCACATCTCTGCTCACTGTAATAAGTTTAGTGTCTGTGTTTTGCGACCGCACCGCAAAACCGTGCGATTGGTAGACGAAAGGACGTGCCTCTTCAATGGGAACTGAAAACATTTGATCGCAAGGTCATAGGTCAACCGATTCCTCCACAGGAAAACACGTCTGATATATACTATACGACACTGGCGACGGCATGTGCGTCACATGACAGGCATATGTTGTCCACCCACCTAACTTGTACACTTGGCGAATGGGTAATAAGATTCTTCTACCTTGCCCGATTTAGATTTTCTTGTGGATGTGATAACCACTCCCAAAAAAGTGATGAAAACATAAAAGTTTGTCAGATAATAATTGTCTGAAAACAAAAAATTAAACTTTTCACTCGAGGGTAGATTAGAACCAAGGACCTCTCGTTCCGCAACTGCTCACGCTAACCACGCTCCTGAGCTCACACAATCCTTTATGTTGTCTGTCTTGCCATGGACTACTCAGTTTGTATATTTTGCTTATTTTTTCATAGTTCCACACAACTTCTTCCTGTTTTCTCGACTGATCTGTGTTCAGTTTTTCAAGGCCTATCTACTGTGCCAACTTATAACTAAATCTGAGGAGGGTGCGATGGGGAGGTTCCCTTGTTAGGTTCCTAAAATTACACCTTCTCCGCTTTCCTATAAACCCCTCCACCCGGACGTTCTTGTGGCAGCGACGAGCAATGGCGAGCACATACTAATCAGAACAGCATACGTTTCTAAAGGGTAGTTCAAAAAGACCGCCGATTTTGAAACGGCTGGTATATTTTTGTTCGTCGAATGGTGACATTATTTTGATTCGTTTCTGTTTGCAGCAACATTCCGATTGTTGACTCAGTTGAATTTCTCGCATTCAGTGTCTAACCACGGAACAGTTCACTTGTGCACAATGTGTGCTACTCATGCAGACGTTATGTCAGAATGAAAAAAGTTAAGAAGCAGCTGTGAGGTGACTTCGCGCGATTCTAGGGCGTAATGAGGCACCGAATGAATCAACATTTCGCAGACTTATGAAAAAGTTCTGTGAGATGGGTTCAACAGTAAATCTAAAGTCATTGGCGTCGCCGTTCTGGCAGAAGTAAACAGAACATTGAGGTGATTCGTAACAGTGTGGCTGTTAGCGCAATGAAATCAATTCCTCACCGTTCCCAACAATGGGGCTTAAACTGCTCTTCAGCACGGAGAGTTCTCCGGTATGATGTCCATTACCAACATTATAAAAGTGACGGATCACGAGAAGAGACAGTAGTTTGTTGGCTGGGTTCTGACAGAAGACAGAAGGGCGACAACTTCGCAAACAAAATCATCTACAGTGATGAAGCACAATCCACTTAAATGGTTTTGTGAATAAGTAGAGCCGGCCACAGTGGCCGAGCGGTTCTAGGCGCTTCAGTCCGGAACCGCGCGACTGCTATGGTCGCAGGCTCGAATCCTGCCTCGGGTATGGATGTGTGTGATGTCCTTAGGTTAGTTAGGTTTAAGTAGTTCTAAGTTCTAGGGGACTGACGACCTCAGATGTTAAGTCCCGCCGCGCGGGATTAGCCGAGCGGTCTCAGGCGCTGCAGTCATGGACTGTGCGGCTGGTCCCAGCGGAGGTTCGAGTCCTCCCTCGGGCATGTGTGTGTGTGTGTGTGTTTGTCCTTAGGATAATTTAGGTTAAGTAGTGTGTAAGCTTAGGGACTGATGACCTTAGCAGTTAAGTCACATAAGATTTCACACACATCTGAACATTTTTTGTTAAGTCTCATAGTGCTCAGAGTCATTTGAATAAGCAGAGCTACGATATCTGGGGGTCAAAAAATCCTTGCATGATCCGAGAAAGGAAAAGGCATCCACAACGAGTAACAGTGTGATGCCGCTTTTGGTCCGGCGGCGTCATGGGCCCTAATTTTTTTGAAGATGAGACTGAACAAGCTGTGAGAGTCAGTGGAGGTCGATACCATACGACGATAATGCAGTTTTTGTTGCATCATTTGGATGTAATGGACATTGAAGAGATGTGGTTTCAGCAGGATGGTGCCACCTACTATACTTCCAGCGAGACATTTCAGTTGCCCCATGGGCGGTTCCCCGGATCGCTTCATTTCGCGCAGTGCTGATCATCAGTGGTCACCAAGTTCATTTGATTTAACTCCTTTTTTCACCGGCCGGAGTGGCCGTGCGGTTCTAGGCGCTACAGTCTGGAACCGGGCTACCGCTACGGTCGCAGGTTCGAATCGGGCATGGATGTGTGTGATGTCCTTAGGTCAGTTAGGTTTAAGTAGTTCTGAGTTCTAGGGGACTGATGACCTCAGGAGTTAAGTCCCATAGTGCTCAGAGCCATTTGAACCTTTTAACTCCTTTTTTCTTTGGAGTTAAGCCAGTGGTGTATGCCAAGAAACCCCCGAAACATCCATGACTTGAACGAAAGAATTCGACGAGTTGTCAGCGAAATGGATGTGGAAACTTGTCGTACAGTCATAGTGTATTTCATGGACAGATTTCTTACATGCCAGCGCTGTAGAGTAGGTCATACGCCTCACATTTTTGACACAGGAAATAGGAAAGTTAGATTAACACGTTTGTGTATTTTGTTTGTGTTTTTCGTAAAAATAAACTTCTTACTTCGATATATCAAAATTATACGCCCTTACATGGTGAAAATGCTGTTTTCTTGAATTCGATGCATAGTTTTGAATTCGAGGATAACTAATAAAATTTACTATTCTGTTGTTGGTGTTGCGGTCTTCACTTCGAAGATTGGTTTGACTCAGCTCTCCGCCCTAGCCTATCCTCTGTACAAACTTCATTTGTTGATAGCTTTTAGGGACGAAGAGTAGTAACTTGAAGTCTTTCAGGGAGAGTCGTCATTCATAGGGAGTGTTTGAAATGAAAGATTGAATTTTAAAACATTTTCACTCCATTCAGTATACAGAGGACAGCGGGCATGTCCTAGGGTTGTAGACTGATCACTAAACAGTCATGAGGGTTATCGCAGGTGTTGTTTAGTAGCGGAACGAAGTCCGGGAACCATCATCCTGTGCGTCGGCTTTATTGACAACACTGGATCACAGACCTTTCCAAACAATGCACAGATATACTGTTGCCGCAGGTATCTGCGTCAAGGACCAACATAGCACTGACAACGGACTGCGCAAAAGTGTTCTGTAACTAGTGGTCTGTAATTATGTATCGGGTGGTTATAATTGAAGTGCAGTTACTCACAGATGTATAGAAATGTTCCCTTGTGCAGTGGATTAGGAAAGGGACGTGAGCAGGAAAGGTGAAGCAAGTGAGAAAGGCATAATGTTGATGTTATTATGAACTGTCGCTTAGACATTTTGGTCGATATGAGCATTGGAGACGTCAACGGGACATTGTACGCTGCTAGATTTGCTCCTGGTGGCCAAAACCTGAACTATTTTTTTTCAGCGTGAATCGGTTCCGCATTAACGCATGAAAATATCTACCAAGTTTCGCTGCCGGACGATAATTATAGCCCACACCGGATATCTGTTAGAAGCTGCGCTTTAATTATGACCACCCGACACGTTCTGTGTACAACGTGTGTGTGTATGTGTGTGTGTGTGTGTGTCTGTGTGTGTGTGTGCGATAAACAAATATTCTAACATTAAATTTCCATCAATACATGTATACTTTATATAAGTATGAACTGACTGTACAGTGTAAATTAAAGTCAATAAACTCAATTTAAAAAAAAAATCAGGAGAGAAAGGAGAGGAAAGACACCATGCTTCGCTGAGATCCAGTGACAGGGAGAGTGTTTCCTTTTCAAAACTCCTCATTTGTCGTCGCTCGGACGTAATGCGGGTAACGTTGTCTGTCAGCGTCCTTTTTTCTTCTCTTACCAGAACAAGCAACTTAATGCTCAGGTGATGTACCTGGCGCGTAGGCTAGAAGAGTTGGTACGTAGATACTAAAAGTGAAAACTTAAATAGGGAAATTTTTCAAATTAACTCATGACTCTTAAGGTATGCATTTTTAGAGCCCATGTTTACCACAGAAACTTCACTTCTTTTGAAACGTAATACCTCTTCCCAAAATGTAAAAAGCAAAGAACTCGCAGTAGTAGATATGTCTTTCAGAGTATGAAGGTGAAGAAGTGTTCATAACTCTTTTACAGCACATGATTGCCAGACATTTTTGGTTCGAACGATCATTCCTGTCACATCCTTATAACTGACCACTCCTCCCGGGGCAACTTGTATAGAGAGTGAGATCGGTCGTATCACGCTTCCCTAGGGTACTCCTGAAGATACCTTTGTCTCGCCCTTCAGGAGACTGTAGTGGGTTCTATTACTTAAAATGACTTGGAGTCGTTCACATATCTGGGAACTATTCCATACGCTCGGACCTTCATTGTCTGCAGAGGGGCATCCTTCCGCAGTGACCTTGACCGTCCACGGGCTGTTATCCTAATATTCTCCTTTTTCTGTTGAAGAGTCACATCTGCCTTAAAATTCCCGTTCTCACGTGTAACGATCGCAGCAACATCAATAATGAAGTCCAGTAGCCACAACGGGCGTTCCCGCCACCTGTGTGGCACCCCGCCTCGGAGCCCCACATTCTGCGTCTTTTACTCCTAATACCCCCGCGGACGAGAATTAAGCGTTCCCCTACGGCGGGCGCGCGCCCTCGCACGGCGCGCAGTACATTAAGCTGTATAATACGCCTGTCGAGGAAGCAGCGCGCGCCCTTTTCTCGTGTAACAGGCGAGATACATCATAAACGGCGATAAGTCAACGCTTACAAATGTAAATTAGTCGCATATATCGCGGCTATAAGTGGCCCCCGTGCTGCGTATATCACTTGATAGAATGTTCCTAAGCGCTCGGCTATAAAGTTCTCTCTCTCTCTCTCACACACACACACGCGCAGGCACGGAATATTCGTCGCTTCTCTCGGTTGGCTCCGCCCCAGCCCGGCGCGCACAACCTCAAGCCCGCCCCGGAATACTACTTATTACCGCCACACGTCAGGCGATAAAGCACGTTAATTACTCGCCTTGTAATGCCCGGACACGGGGCTGAGTCTTCGGGGGAACTCATTGTCGCCGCTATTTATCCGGCGCGACGCTCCGCCGGCCGGCTGTGGGGACACCTGTGTCTACAGCACTTTTTGTGGGCCCGCCTCCGCTCTCCCCCGCTGGTGGCATGCGCGCCTCACCAGTTCTTGCGCTCGTTCTTCCGTCTAATTAATTTACTGCGTTACCGCCGTTTCGGTTACTCGTCCATCTACGTGCGTGTACTGTTCATCGTAGTACAAATGCACGGCACTCGTCCACGTTGCCAGACAAGTTCGTGTTTACTGTTGCAGGCCGGATCACGCCTCCCTGACGCTAAGTACCAGCATGTCAGCTGCGCTATGCGTGACATACTGGTGGTGACTGTGATTGAGGAAGGCCCGTACCTACTTATGCAAGGCTGGTTTCGAAGCGTCGGAGGAAATCGGTTGGAAATTATTAGCGAGCTATTCTCAGTAGTATTATTTATTTATTTATTTATTTCCACAGCTAGTTCTGTAGAACCAAATTGAGGAGCCAGTCCCCAAGGTCATGCAATGAGTCAGTACATGATTATATCAGAAAAGTTAATGACAAATAAAATAAAATTTACACGAACGCTATGCAGACGACAAGCTGCTGTGCAGATATTAACATAATCTACAACATAACACAGGAATTTGCTTAATTTTTTTCCACGAATTCCCCAACGAAATGGAAGCAGTGAACCAATGGGATTTTTTCTCTTTTTTACTTACATGTGTGCTGGGATTACTGCAACTTTTTTTAAATTCTTGATGAGCTTTCTGAAAATAGGCAGAGCAGAATAGTGTACGCCTTTCTGTACAAGTGTCAAGGAGGCACGATTGGATTTCTGGCTACTATTAACTGACTGAAAGCTGCTAATTCTTGGGAATAAGCTCGTTTGTTAACATCAAACGATAGTGGCGGGATAGCGCGCTGAAGAACATTCCATCAATATTTACGTCATTTGCAGACTAAAAATTAGGGCTATTTGTAGCAGTGCGTTTTTAGGTTGGTTAGTACATCGAAGTATATATGGCAAAGCAAGCCAATAAAACTTATTTTCCCCTGGGCAGAAGGCCAGGTGTTGAAGTGTGGCGCGTGGACTCAAAACGGTTAGTCTATACTGAAAGGTGTAGTCTACTTACTGGTGCAGTTACGATTGTGCAGAAAACATCGGGTCTTAACGTTAAAGACGTGTTTGTTGGAAGACTGTTTGATGCAGAGAAAAACCAGCCAGTACACTGATATGTGTACATATTAAGGTACCACATACACATCTACCTTATACGTACCTGTAACTCCGTGTATACAGAGAGGCCAGTGTCAGAATTCCCAGACTCATGAACAGCAGACGACAAGAGATTCGTGAACTTACGCTATATATTGCTCGAAATACCCGTCTCTGAGCCCCAAATACCATTTATGAATGGGAAGAGTTGTGACTCGTGGAAGATATGAAACGCTGGACAGCTACTGCCTTTTGTTGACTGGCTCTGAGCACTGTGGGTCTTAACAGCTGTGGTCATCAGTCCCCTAGAACTTAGAACTACTTAAACCTAACTAACCTAAGGACATCACACACATCCATGCCCGAGGCAGGATTCGAACCTGCGACCCTAGCAGTCGCGCGGTTCCGGACTGCGCGCCTAGAACCGCGAGACCACCGCGGCCGGCCTGCCTTTTGTGTTTGGGCACTGACAACGTTAACCACCCAACAGTATCGTGTGCAGTAGCATCGTAGTATCTGCCATTGAATGTGGTGTTTAATTTCGTTGTATTGTTATGTTAGGTTGAGCGTTAAATAAATTACTACTCCATCATGGGCGTTATCCCCGACTCCTCCATAAACAAGGAAGCTCCCTATCTGCATCGAGTGCAGATGCTCAGTACGTAAGTGTGCACCAACAACTGCTTCATTGACAGCTATGAAGCAATATGTGTTTGTCTATTGCATGACTCATTGTAATGTATGCCCATGTAATCTTACTGCATACATATACTCGTATTTACGGAAAATACACTCAGTAATTCTGACATTTTCAGCTTATTCATTACATTTACATGAACTTCCTGTTTAACTGTAGCAAATACGCTACGAAATACATTGTCTTCGATCGGCACTATTATGGAATTGCTTGGAAGACGTTTAGATTCTCCGTCAGTTAATGACGTGATTAATGCAGGCATTTTCACCACTTTCCATAGGGAAAATGTTATTTCATTGTTCTTAACAAGCTCTTGATGAGCTTCTTTGCTTAATTTTGGTACGCACTCATAAAGCGGAGTCATAGCATTGCACAGGAAGTCGTTAGAATGGTATGTACAATAAAGAAGAGTAGCTGACGTCGAAGACTTAAATCATCACGAAGCCTCTGATAAGCAATTAAAATTCATTAATTTTTAAGTTTATAATACAATCTACCTTCAAAATATCATTCTTAATTCAATGCGAAAAATAATATCTCTGACATTGTGTCGCCTTTCCTGTTGCAACATCTCACACCGCAGCCTTAGAGCCAAAATATCTGTGGAGTGAGCACAGGTAGTACAATGCTATCTATATTGCTAAACGGCTGAAACGGTCCTTCTATCACTTGCTGGTTGCCTATCTAACGGCTTCCAGGGGCAAAGAAATAGTTTTCAGTATTTCGTAAAATTATTGACCGAACTGAAAAATGTAAATGTCGCGATAATCTACTCTTTAACAGGTATAACCTTTCGTTAAAGGTGTGACAGAGTAAGTCACGCATTAAAGTCAGAAAGAGTATATTTTTCGAGGCAGTGCAACTCAAGGCGCGCAGCTTACCAGAGTATTTTCACCAGTACTTCAGAATGGCGTTTGAATGTGCTTTTCACGTGTGAATCCCATTCTTTAAGGAATAGGGGGTGCGCATGCACCGGAACTATAAAATTAAACGTATTTGCATTGTTTTTAAACATTTATTTGTTAGAAACAGTAATTGTGATGCTATAAATGCAAATCCAATACGTGAATGCAGTTAGATAAGTACCACACAGTCACGTGGCGTTGGAGGCAACTTTTGATGACAAAAATCATGTTCCACGCATCTGGAAGCTCAGTTCATAGATATTCGTACTCTATAACCTGAACAACCGAACAGTCATAGTAAAGCAATCTGAAGAATTTTCGAATTTGTACAGTAATGGAGGGCAGATTCTCGGCAGAGCTTTGGCAGTGGCAAATATGTGAATGGAGAGCTTGAGTTAACAGCCTTCCACACATATATCTTGCAGATACCGCTCTTGGTGAAGAGATTCTCTCGTGTTCCGTGTCGTCTCAGGATAAATGCCTCATGCCATGCATCGGAAGCCATTCAGCAGACATCGTACTGTTCCACCGAACAAGACGATTGCCGTGCGACCTGCGATTACAATCAGTGCACTGAATAGAACAATTTCCCCATCGCCATGTTCGAGATAGGAAGATAACACCGGAATTAAGCCGCGGTTTGTCGGCCAGCGGCATAAAGACACGACACGCTTCCCAGCCGTGGGGCCTGGTCACCTTAGCCTTCGCTCTTTATTGCACTACTTCCTCGTTCACTGCACCATCTCCATTAAACTGCAGCGCTGCACGTCTTTTGTTAACTACGAGACATTTCTGTCGACATGTAAGGCATAAATTGGAAGTGGTACGAAAAGAGTAACGTTCAAGAGGACCGTAAACATTCGAAGTCTGTTACTAACCGAGGTCACAATGGAGGCACGTTATCTGGGAAGTGCTGTCTCTTGATTTCCAGATAGGCGAAGGTAAATTGGCGAATTTAATGAAGCAGCACTGCTGCTTGGGAATTTAAACACACAGCTGCTGAAGCTAATTAGTGCCCTGTGGAAGGCTGGCAAGACGGCAAGCAGTGCTGCATTCTTTTTTTTTTTTTCCTCGAATGCCAATGATGAAGGTAATTGTCGTCTAAAACCTCAACAAAGGTAAGAAATGGCGAAGGAAAGAAATGATACTTAAATTATACACTTTTGCGCAATTTTGTTGCAAGTATCTGAAAAAGAATCATACTTTCTACATCCATCATATTAGCAAAATAATAATTCATTGCCTAAATGCCAATACTCTCGTAATTGTTAGGAGGCTAATTAAAACTTCATTTCTGGCAGTATGCGAAATGTTTCGCTCGGTTTCCATTAAGTATTTCCGGTGAATCTTGGAACTTTCTTCCCTCACTAGTCTCCAGTTATGCTACCGCTACTTAACTAACTAAATTATTTTACACACACACATGCTCAGAACTGTGTATGTTATGCACCGTTAGGAAACAAAAGTTAACCTATTACTTAATCACATGTAGATGGATTCAAATCCCACTAGCACTTATGCCTTAAAAATATATTTCTGTAGTTATGAAACGCTACAATAGATTCACTAAGTAATACTATGTTTCTGAGTGTTGCCTAGTATCGGCTGGCTCTCTTACTTTAAAACAATCATTATAAGCGTCGTTTTTCTTTCAAAAACATAATGTTTAGCACAGCCATGATCCGGACTTAATACTACAATCAGCGTTCTTTTTCTTACGAGAAAAAGTTTACTAGAGTTTTTCAATTTGTGTGATATGATAGGACGTAATACATCAGAACGGAATAACTGTACACCAACTACCATTTACTTACAACCCACAGAAATAATTTTGGGTGTGCTTAGTCATTTTCCCGGTTAATTCCAGAAAACGCAGCTACGTGTTAAACCGTTCATCATCTGTCTTCACTCGACTGTACTGGGCGGTGGAAGCTCTATTGTAACTTAGTTTATTCATGTCTGTGTCCCATAAAATCGCCACCTAGCGCAGAGTCACCGACGTAGCACTCAGAGTTAACAGCACTGCTTAGCCAAGATTAAGCAAAGAAAATAAAGCCAAACTTCTCAAAGGTGCCATACGGGCATTTATCCAAGCCGGTGTAAGGGAACTAACAGCAGCCAATATCAGGCTGGTCGGACTGGGATTTGTGAGCAGTTCCTCTAGGGTCCACCTGCGGCGTCATGTCCACCGTGCCACTATGGATTGAGCACAACGTATTCCATTGAGAATATCATGAGCTTCTTATTAAAGCGAAATACGGTGACACAAGAAGTCAGTTTGTTGTGTGGTCATTACATGCTTGAGTGAGGGTAAGTGGTGACAACAGTGGAGCTTTCCTGCCTATAGATCAGCATTTTATTACAAGTTCTTCACTTCATGTAATGGGCAAATAGCCTGTTACAGTGCTCCATCTACAATATGATCTTCTTACATTTCTTTTTCCAGTGCATTTGCAATTGGGCGCCTTTATCATGCGTGTTTCTCCACCTGTACGGTCCACATGTTCCTTCCATTTTCTCCTATTTTTCGTTAGGTTATATATTCCTCAATGTTTCCATATATCCTCACTCTTTCCTTATATCCACACTCTTTTACGATCTCTTCATTCTTCTTAGGAACTTCATTTCTTGGGCTCGTATTCTGCTTTCTTGGTGTGTTGTTGCCCATGCTTCACTTCCATAAGTAAGTACGAAAGAAAATCACCAAACAGCAGCACGTCTTGAGAAGTTATTTTATTTTGACAACCACTTTCGGCATTTCCGTATGCTATCTTCAGACTGCATAAGCACTACATGTACAGACGTTCAGATGTATCGATATTGGCATACTGGAGCCATCAGTATCTGGATACCGTAAATTGGTTATTCGAGTGTTTCCTTCGAAGATTTCACTTTTTCAGTACATATAGGGCCTGAGAATGGCAACTGAAATGCCGAAATTGGTTGTAAAAGTAAAATAAAATAACTTCACAAAACATACGGCTGTTTGGCGATTTTCCTTGTTACATATTTGACCAGCCGCTGTCCGCGTCCACAACGGATCAACAGAGATTACATAAGTAAGTGTTGGGTCTGGTATCGTTTTATAAAACTTCTGCTCCGTTTCTTTCCTGAGTTTATTCTGCAAACTTCTTGCGATAGTTCCACTCATGTAAATATATTTAACTTTTGGTCCACGTCATGGCTATATTCGTAAATGATGTCTCATCTTAGATATTTAAAATGTTTAACTTGATCCAAGAATTTATAATTCAAGACTATTTTAGATCTTACTGGTTGTGTGCCCTTTGGTTTTCTACAGACAATGTTAGGCTGTAATCTGAGGCTACCTGCTGCATCTTATAGACCCCCATCTGAAGGCTGCCTTCATTCTCTGTAATTAGAATGAAATCCTTTCTTGTTCAACTTTTTCCGTTTTCTGATCGCTTCATCTATGTGTTTAGAGGTATAAGTGCAGAAATCTTTATTGGTGATAGGCGTAGTACTGAACAACATTACGTCAGTATTTACTTCATTTTCAGACGTAATGTTTAACAGCTGTTGGGACTCGTATGTTTATAGGTTCATTAGTACGTCTGTCAAAAGCAAGCCATTAACGCTTATTTTTCCCTGGGGCGCAGGTCGAGTGTTGACACGTGGACGTTAAACGGTAATTCTATACTGATAGGTTTGGTCGACTTACTGGTGTGGTTACGACTGTGCAAAAAACGTCAGGTACTGAATTATGAGACGTGTCTGTGGGAAGACTATTGGACGCAGAAAAAAAGCAACTAACACAGCTGAAGTGGGTATATATTAAGGTACCAATGAACACAATATCTGCATTTATAACTCCTAATACCACGTATACTGTAGAGTGTTGGAGAAATACAGAACCCTCTTCGTATTTCTTTGTTTGTGTTCATTGGCTTTGTGTGATTATATTTCTCATGACTATAACAATTTCCGTGTTTGTGTACAGACTTTTAATGGCAGTTATAAGTTGAGCTGGATAACCGTATTCATCTGTTATATTTCGTAGCATTTCTTTGTTCAAATTACCAAATACCTTTTCAAAATCTGTAAAAACAAGATGGGTTTGCCCTACTGAATTCTCGTGTCTTTTGTATTTGAAGTTACGGTAGACTACTTTCGTTGGTAGGATATAAAAATCATTACTTGTATCTATTTCGACATCCACGAATCTCGATCTCCCATCTCGACTGTCGGCAAAGTTCACAACGAAATTCCCAGCGATACGAAGAATACCAACGGAAGCTTTGTGTAAGAACAGATCCCGTTCGTCCATCAGTTGTGGAGTTCTGTGAGGAGCACTGCATTGAATAGGCAGCGGTTTTTAGGACCAGTCGCACGGATAGAGTTCTCTTCAAGCGGAGAGGCAGTCAATCAGAGGGCAGATACCGGCGCAAAACGTGACGCCCGTCGACGGGCCGATCACCCCTGGCCTGATGAGCTGGCGGAAACGAACGCAGCCGGAGCGCTTTTCTGCAGCATCGCCCACAGCGCCCGTTAACGAAGCAGCCACGCCGCAGCCGCTGCTATCGGCGGCCCATCTGTGGCCCGTAATGACTGGTGCGGGCCTCCTGCCGCCACGCCGTAATGTATGCGAGTTGCCGCCAGGAATGCGAGCCCTCGCCGCCCGCGATAATCGATGGGTCGACCGCGCGCACTTGCGACGCTCATCTGTCAGCACTGTCAGGCGCAACCGCTGGTGCCGCCTCGGCTGAGTTTCGAAGGACCTTCAGCGCACTGTGCACAGCAGTGATAAGGGTGAATTAAGCAACATATTAACTGTATGGTTATTATTAGAGATGAGCAGCTCCAAATCTACGACTGGGGCACCACCAGCCATGGTCCCGTCGTCACAGGTAAGCAGATCACATCCCTGATCTGGGCCATTGCATAGTTGGTCCTTGGCTGTTCCCGCCGAGGCGAATTCGGGTTCAAGATGCGTGATGTAGAAATATAAATGTGATTACCGCCACCTCCATGTTTTGTAGGACACGCTATTTGACTGTGAACCTAGAGGTGAATAAGACACAGGACGAACCGCATATTAGCTGAGTGTCGTCGCATTAAAAAAAAATTTAGAAGAAATACTCCTGAAAATTTCGAACTATAAGCAACGTGCAAGGATTCAAAATTTTAGTCTGTTTTTTGCAGTTTGTCTCTTAAGGTCGATTCTTTCTGTACCGTGATAAATCTAAAGCATTTCTTGGTTCCGTTTTAACTACGGTGGAGATTGACACCAACGTTGACTAAACGCTGTACACTGATCCGCATTAAGTGCTGTTAGGTACTGCTTCGCGCGATTCCCGAAGGGCCCCTTTTCTCGCGGTCTGTTTAGGAATACTCGGGGAGCAACGGTACGGAGTGTCCGTCACAGTGGTATCAAGAGTAGCCTTACACATGTCGCGTCATGAGGCCCTGCCGCCGGCTGACAAATGGTCGCTCACCAGTCTCAGTACACCGGCTGAGACTCGGACTGATCTTGTGTTGAGATCTATAACTCACTTTGCCACCCCAAGTGCCATCTAGTGACACCTTGCAAATTGGGCAGATCACCTTGTCCAGTAAAACCTGCTCGCTGCCGGCAGTATTTTGAATTTGGGCGTGCGGTACTGGAGATTCCAGGTCCTTTGTGCATGCAGGTACTGCCGAGCTGCTGTTGAGAGCGGATTGCTCCGGGCAGCCTTGGGACACCGTTGCAAACGGAAGCGTCTCGGCCAGCAAAGCACTGCAGCGGGCAGACGTGTGTAATTTGTAAAGTACATCGAAGTGGGTCCTTGTATAATAAGGAATAAAGTGTTTTTACATAACAAGTTCTATTCTGTCTAATCATTGTGAAGTGGAAATATGGGAAGGGCAGTGAGTCCTCTCGCATTATGCATCCATTCAAAACTTGAAAGTACCAATCCAGGACGAGAGGCCTACAAATAAAATGCGTACACCATGTTACCATTCTAATTTCCTTGGGGTGTACAGCATCGATATTTTTAAGATGTGCGGGCCGTGCTGATCTGTAAATCGTGCATACTCAATCAAAGCGATATCACATAAAAGACCTGTAGAACTGGAGCAGTCATGTTCGATCTGCTCCCACTAACCTGTGGCTGAGACACTTTCACAGGATCAGTGACCTCGTATATACTTCAAGCTTCCATCTACATGCACAAAATTACTGTACAGTTCACACTTAAATCCTCGGTCAAAGGTTCATAGAAACATTTTCGGACTATTCATCGACCGTTTCGCTTTCGTATGGTACGTGGAGAAAAATGAAAGTCTAAGTCTGCTCTTACGATCTCCGATTCTTCTTATTTTATTACGCTGTTCATTTCTTTTTGTAGTTTGCAGTCAAGAAAATATTTTGCCATTAATTGGAGAAAGTTAGCCACTGAAATTTCATGAAAAGATGTCGCCACATCGAAAAACGACTTTTTTGAATGATTGCCACTCCAACGTGCGTATCACATCCGTGACAATCTCCGCCCTAATTCGCTATAATACAAAACGAGCTGCCCTTGTTTGAACTGTATGAGTGCCCCCGTCGATAGAATAGCACGGAGCAATACTCCAGACGAGGACAGTCAAGCGCAGTGTAGGTGTTTTCTTTAGTTGATTTGTTGTATCTTGTAATTTTCCGCCAATAAAATGCAATCTTTGACTCTCCTTCCCATAACACTTTTTATGTGATATCTAAGTTTTGTTCGTAATTCTAACCGGTAGGTATTTAGATTAATCGACAATCTTTTAAATTTCTGCGACGTATCACAGGACCGAAAGCTGACGGATATTTTTAGCTACCATGCAGAGGAGCTCGTAATTTTTATTGTTGAGGATCAATTGCCACCTTTCGCGCCAGATATCTTATCTAAACCATTTTGCAGTTCGTTTTGATTTTATGATGACTTTAGGAGACGGTAAAGGACAGTAACATTTGCAGGCAATCTGGGGGCTTGTCAGATTGTCTCCTAAATAGTTTGTATACATTAACAACAGCAGAGGGCCTATAGCATCTACCTTACTCCGCATGCCACCTGACGGTGTGTGGCACAAGGTACTCCCCTGTTCCAATCGCGAATGGTGCGTTGGAAGTATGATTATCGATAAACCTCTGTATGAGATCTAATTTCTCGAATTTTCTCGTCGTGCTCATTTCGTTAGATGTATGTGAGAAGACGTAATATGTTGCCCGAGTCTTCCAGGAAAGCGGTCTCTCGAAAACTCAGTAGTAAACCTCTCCGCGATCCACAACACCTCTCTTGTAACATCTGCCACTGCGGTTTGCGGAACATCTCTGTAACGCTCTCGCACCCACTAAACGATTCCTTGGGAAACCTCAGATATCACTTCTCCGCAGGCGTAGTTGTCTTCCTCGTGGTACATAATTACAGAGTATGTGACATACCCTGATGAAGGCCAGTTACAACAGTGCCTGAAACGCTGGTTCATCTTCTTACAATACAACGCGGTCAACAACTCAGAGCTTTATATATATATATCCTGCCCGAGTCTTCCAGGAAAGCGGTCTCTCGAAAACTCAGTAGTAAACCTCTCCGTGATCCACAACACCTCTCTTGTAACATCTGCCACTGCGGTTTGCGGAACATCTCTGTAACGCTCTCGCACCCACTAAACGATTCCTTGGGAAACCTCAGATATCACTTCTCCGCAGGCGTAGTTGTCTTCCTCGTGGTACATAATTACAGAGTATGTGACATACCCTGATGAAGGCCAGTTACAACAGTGCCTGAAACGCTGGTTCATCTTCTTACAATACAACGCGGTCAACAACTCAGAGCTTTATATATATATATATATATCCTGCAGCCTGCGGATAGAAAGCCTCGCAGCGTTGCCTGCGAGCTGCAGCGTAGCGTGATTCTCCCCTCTTGTGATGCTGGAGGCGTGTGGCCACCGGTGATGCGCGGGATGCTGACCGCCTCATGCCCTTTGTGGCCTGCCTGTCTCCGCTCGCAGTGCCGCCTTCGTCTTCGGCTCCAGTTTGTCACGTCTGTGGTATCTGCTTCCCGGAAAGTTCTTTGCGCTGGGTTTCTCTCTCCAGGAACGCACCTACAGGTTCAAGTGCTTTCTTTGTTTACAAAGCCACAAGCTACTGATTCATATGCCACTCGCTTTCAGTATACCGGTAACTTACTCGGCGGTGTGGTCACACGACCTCGCGCAGCTACTAGACTTTGCTCCTAGCCACTGCCGTCAACTTTTAGAACTGCTTCTGTTTCGCTTCGTTTACCCTGTCTGCCCTTCTACAAAAAGCAGTGCAGTCATCACGAAGTACTGAGTAGTCGATCGATTTGTTTTTATTGTTAAAATACACAGGGTGTTCCAGAAATGTTACGACAAACTTGAAGGGCTTGTAGAAGATGTCTTGAGAAACAAATCGAGGAAGGGAGACTGTGCGCGGAACCGTCATCCGACGAAGCTACAGAGCGTCAAAGTTACAGATGCCAGCGCCTGCCATAAGGCCACCCCTTCGAGAGCGATCATAACTTTGTACGCTAACGGACCTCAAGCGGAACGTCTCGCAATGCTGTTTGTTATTCAGTGATCGTAACTGCTTGCCACGGTTGCCAGTGGACAAGATGGAGTTAGCTGCTGCGTAGACAGGCCTTGCTTCCCGTGAAAGAGACGCTCTGCTGCCTCGGTGGATGACGGTTTCGGATACGGCTGTCCATCTCCAATTTATTCTTCTCCCGCATACCGAAATGTCGGAGATTTTGGAGAGTTCCAGGAGAAAAATAAACTATGTATGCGAACCCATGTACGAAATTTCCATCCGTCGAGGCAATACAGCGTCGAATTCATAGGAGACAAGATATTTCTGTGCAGCAGCTAGGTCCATCTTCTCCACTGGTGATCGTGGCAATCAGTCGCGATCACTGAATAACAAACAACATTGCGAGACTTTCCACCTTCCGTCCGTCAGCGTACAAAGCCACCCTCACTGCCGTATGGGTAGCCTAATGGAGACGCCGGCACCTGTAAGTTGGACGCGCTGTAGCGTCGTTGGATGACGTTTCCGGTCACGGGTTCCCATCGTCGGTTTGTTCCTCAGGATATCCTCTACAACCCCTCGAAGTTTGTCGCAACATTTCTGGGGCATATATGAAGATAGTATATGTTCCCGAAAGAACAGATACCACTGATGACCGTGCAGCTTCTCTAGAATAAATGATAATTAGTTGAAACCCTCAGCTGCCGATAGGTGTTGTTCATATACCTCGATGGGGATGGGCAAATATCTATTAGGAACATTACGTACGTAGATTGTGGGCAGTTGGAACTGTGGGTCTCACGGGAAGCGTGCAAGGGACAAGTCCCTGCAGTCGCGCTCTTCATCTGTGTCCTCGGTAGCTCAGATGGATAGTGCGTCTGCCATGTTAGCAGGAGATCCCGGGTTCGAGTCCCGGTCGGGGCACACATTTTAACCTACCCCAAATCGAGGTATATCAACAACACCTATCGGTAGCTGGGGATTTCAACTAATTATCATTTATTTCTGGGGCACCCTGAATACCATAGTACATTGTGGAATATCATCAAATTACTTTGGCTAGTACCGAACCACAAGGCTGTTAGCCACACTGCATTTATTTACTATACTTCAACATACGTGAACAATTTCTGGAAAGTTGTCTATAGAATTCACTTACTTTTTACAGTTCTCCCTTCAGATTTCAAGCTAGTCTGCGTCTGATTACCTCAATAAATCTGGCTCGTTCTTAAGAAGTCAATGGAAATTTCTTAAGGCCAACAGCTGAAGGTCAGATAAGAAGTTAAAGCTAATATTTTCTGAGTGGTTAGGCTTCTTCGTATTCCTATCGAAATTCCTTGATCAAAACTCGACATATCGATCCTTTTCAATCAATTTTCAGTCATATTTACTGAAGTAAATTTTTTCCTCAACACCACTGGTGTCCACGATTCTCTCTCCTGGAACCTTCCATAAGAATCTTCTTGGGTCCCCAACCCAAGAAGATTCTTAAGGAAGGTTCCAGGAGAGAGGTCGAGACTTCGGGTTTTCAGGAAAAAGCTTGACGAGGAATACGAAGCGGCCTAATCACCCAGAAAGTTTTACCTTCAGTGAGAGCGGGCACGAGAACCTGTGTACTTGTGTAAAGAAGTTGCCTTAAGCGTTTGCTTGACGGCGTACACCAGCCTGCTCACCATCCGGTCACAACGAATTTAATTATGTGACTGCGTGATGTAGAAGGAATTTCTGAAATGTGGAACTCCAGCCCACATAACACCTGCAGAATTTGATTTCTGTAATCTTCTGTTTTTTATGTACAGACATTTATCTTCGTATCTGATATAGGTTTTCCTTGTGAAGTCTACACTTAACACGTTGTTGCAATATTAAGAGGAATCAGGCTTGCTAATTATAGTAGTACCATTATTAAATAAATTTTAAATCCGTCTTTACAACTACTAAAAATATTTGCCTATTTTAACACGCCATATGGCTTCGTTTTATTTATTTTAAAGTCAGTGGCAGCATTCTTCTATTTGCCTAGCCAGGAGGAGGAACATCAACGCTAATGTTCCAACACTATGTCGTGTTTTACATAAAAAAAGCGTTTATTGGTGCAAACCAATGTAAAATTGGGTCAAAACCAACAGAGCAGAAGGCACAAATATCTGAAAAACGTGCAAGTAGATTACGCTTCCAGTTGTAAGCGAAAACCAGACAAAAATACTGCCACTGAGGATTATTAAATGAATAAAACGAAACGTGTTTGGTAGAATAAATATGCACATTTTTTAGCAACTGCAAAGATGAATTTCAAATATGTTTGATAATTTAAAAATAACTGCGGACACAAATGAAGGAGGTACTACTGTGAAGCCATGTGTTTGCATTAACAAGAGAGAAATGCGAAGCGTGATCTGTAGAGGTACAATTTTTATAGCGCGTAGAACAACGTAAACTACTTGCTGAAACAGCATCAACGGTAACGAGGAGCGGTAGTGGCGAAATCAGGTCGCTTGGAAAGCTAAAAAAGAGTGAAGGCGCGGGATCGTGAGCAGAATGACAGACAACCTATCTGTCACTTGACATTAAGGCCTCCCTTATGATGACTGACACGTTCCTTCAGAAGCGAAAGCCTGCCTTTCCAGCATTCTGTACACTCACTTCTATTGCTCAGATATCACGTCCACTGCGGACTGAGGCCTATGACGCTTTGCGACGGGTAATCATATTTTCGTCTATTCGCAACGTCTCCCCCGCGCCTCCTGCGAGGAGCGCAGAAGCGTGGGCGTGTTTGGACGCTCCGACGGCGAGCCTCGTCACTCGCACAACGGATGGCAACACTGACCAAGACAAATTGATTAAGCGCAAATGGCTGCACACGATCAGATCCAGCGTGGCAGAAAGCAGACAGCTTATCTGATTCACGAAGACGTTACCGCTCGCCGCTAGTCTGACTGTCACGGCCCCCGAGATACCGTCCCGTCCCGGCCGCGTTCTCGCACGCGCGGAAGAGTGTGATCATCTCGTCCGGGAACTGGGTATCGCACTCGTCGAATCTTCGTTAGAAGTTACGCCACAATGACCTTCAGCGTGTGATGACCTTCCACACATCGGAGTCTTACAGCGAATGCCCTCTTTCACTCAAGGTAAAGGTATTTCTCACGTAAATCTCCTCAGCCCGAAAGTAACCTGAAAAAAACCTATCGATTCTCCATATCGAATCTCTGTACCGCTGGTTCTCTGGTGAGTCGTACGACCTGCACCATTGGAAAGGACAAAGCAATTTGTTTCCATACAATACTTTCCTGCTTCCTTACTCCGTTTCGGCGATATTAAAAAAAATGGCTCTGAGCACTATGGGACTTAACATCTGACGTCATCAGTCCCCTAGAACTTAGAACTACTTAAACCTAACTAACCTAAGGACATCACACACATCCATGCCCGAGGCAGGATTCGAACCTGCGACCGTAGCGGTCGCGCAGTTCCAGACTGTAGCGCCTAGAACCGTTCGGCTTCGGCGATGTGTCTATTACGATTCAGAGTATTTTAAGTACTGTATTCATTAACCTCAGGGAATTTGAATCACTGTAGCCATAAAAATTGGAGTGTTGAATATTTTAAAGAGACGCTTGCCATCTCATCTTTAGATGACAGCGTACTTTCCTCGTTATTGAGGAAACGTTATTGCCTGTCTGTATCTACACATCAAATCAGAAACCTATAAAACATTGCATTCCACGTACTTACGTCCTTATCATAAACGGAAATCTATTACGCTGATGCTGTTTATGGGTACGCTTATTATTTTTTAAACTATTTTCAGTCGTTTAACGTGAAATTTAGAGAACTATGATGTCTGTAGAGGTTGTGAAAGCAGACTTCATGAAATCATCGTTCACAGCACTGTTCGCTGCGTACGGTATACGAACACTTTTCAGACGACGATTATTTGCGCCTTGTTATAATGCAGCATCTGTGAGGCAATAATTTTTGGACAATATCATTCCTAAAACGCACTAGCCCACCCAGCGTCCATTTAAACCCAAAGGGACACCTCTGGGACGAGTTAGAACGTCGACTGCCGGCCGATGTGGCCGAGCGGTTCTAGGCGCTTCAGTCTGGAACCGCGCGACCGCTACGGTCGCAGGTTCGAGTCCTGCCTCGGGCATGGATGTGTGTTCTAGGGAACTGATGATCTCAGATGTTAAGTCCTATAGTGCTCAGAGCCATTTGAACCATTTGAAGAACATCGACTTCACTCCAGACCCCAGTGCCCAACATACTTCCTTCTCTGATTCCGTCTGTTGAGGAAGAATGGGCAGCCATTCCTCCACAGATCTTCAGAAACATCACTAACAGTGTTCCCAGCAAATTTCAAGCTGTCATAAAGGTTAAGGATGGATACACCTTACATTAGCGTCCATTAATAGATGTCTGGACACATTTGATCAGATAGTGTACCTGTAAGCTACGTGTGCCCTCTCGCTTCTTCTGGTAGTTGAGCCTTTTCAGCTGTCGTATGCGTAGAATCGTTCTTAAAACTTTTCTACTGGATGCGCATTAGGGCTGTTCCTCGAGATTTTGTCGGTGGTGGTGCTGGGTCGTCGGACACGATGGCCGGTGTCCCCCTCGTGGTGAGTGGCGTGCGGCGCGGAGCGGCCGGGCAGGCGCCTCGCTTCCGGCCGCGGTCAGGCCACCGGCGCGCGGGATTGCTCTTGATGACTTGATGATGCCCCGCCATTCAAGTGGCGCAACCTCAAGGCCCTGCTCCGTCCGTCGACCGCGGAAGTCCCCCTCGTCCGTCAGCTGATGCCGCGTCGTCACCAGGGCCGGGACGGCGTGTGGCGCGCCTCACACAGGCCACGCGCCCATCGGCCATCAGACCGATACAGCTGTATTGATACACAATTATTACATCATGACCTGTGTCATTCAAAATAACGTCATCCTTACACTCCCAACAGTATCCGTAACTAATCTCCACAAAGCTGTACCAATATCATGACTTAAGAAGTCTATACACGATAGGGTAAATTTAACTGCGGACGAGAATGATTCGCTGTAGTGAGCAAACAGATTCTGCAGATGGAATCTTCTCGGGATATCAGCCGAGTGGCATCATCGTAGCAACGTTTCGGCGAGTTTACTACTCGTCATCTTCAGCCGAAGTAGAGGTAGGAAACTCGGTGAAACGTTGCTACAAGATTGCGCTGCCACTAGGTTGCCATCTCGAGAAGAATTCGTCAATGGAATTCGAGGAGAAGGTATACACTTCCACAAATAGATTTTGATTCGATTATAGCCATCAGTTATACAGTGTGATTCCATGATGATGATACAAATATTAGGGGAGCACGGAAAAGCGTACATGTATTAACCTGAGTCGAAAGTTATAAGAGAAAATCGTTCAGATATCTCTGACACTTGAATACAGAATACACTTGCCGGTACTGTTGTTACGAAGATTGTAGGGTAGCCAACATTCAGAGGTGATAGTATGGACCAAAACAAGAAAAAAAGTCTAATAAACATGGGCTCTAAAATAAATATGAGCATTTATTCATCTTCAATACTGCGAAAATCTCTTCTACTGAACAAGTTGTCCCACCTCTAAAAGTATGCATTTTGGACTCGATATTTACTGGAACGTTTTTTTTTTCTTTTAGCCCTCCAAAACTATGGAAACGAAAGAGCTCGCAGTAGAGAGATGTTTCACAGAATCGAAGATGGACAAGTGCTCATAGATCTTAAGGTATGCACATCAGCGCCTAAGTTTGCAATTTCTCCTGTTTTGATCCATACTCCCATCTCTGAAGGTTGCGTAATCTACAGTCTTAGAAACAACAATACCAGTACATGTATTCCACTGTTAGAGGCATCAGAACGATTTTCGCTTACAACTTTCGACTCGGTCGTTTCTGGAACAGGGCTCATTAGCTCAAACTGATACATTTACCCTCCCCCATCACCCCTGAAAGTTTATAACATCATCAGTGAACCACCCTGTATCGTGTCTCGAGCATAGTTTGAATGTTTCTCGTATAATTACTAAAAGACATGCAGCATCCAGCGACTTTTTATTTAATATTAGTAAGATGCCACCACAGCTGTATTGATACGCAATTATTACATCACGACCTGTGTCATTCAAAATAACGTCATCCTTACACTCCCAACAGTATCCGTAACTAATCTCCACAAAGCTGTACCAATATCATGACTTAAGAAGTCTTGTTATCTTAAGTAATGTTGAAGGAATATTCTGGAACATGACTGTCTTATAAACACTACGTCGACCACCTGGCATAAGTACTGGCCGAAGGCAACTTCGTATATTGTGTTTCCTAGACTAGTTCCGAGCTTCTGTCGGGTGGTCGACGGAGGGTTTATGAGATCGTCTTTTTCCAAAATTTGTCTTTAACGTTAGTTAAAGTAGTAAGACATTTTAAATCACGATACTCACTCAAATTTGTGGCTATTTGTCATGAAGTCTGTTGGTACTGTCAGCTGACGATCTTCTTTAGAACGATACCGGTCGGGTCATATTGAATGTGTATCAATACAGCTGTAGTAGTTTCTTATTAATATTAACTAGACTCAGCGCTTGAGAATAATATGGTCTAGATTTCTTGTTATATGACATTTTTATGTCTTTACATTTTTGGTGTTTTAATCCCTCTTAAATTGGCGTAATACATTTACATCTTCATCAATGCTAGGTTTTTTCGACTCCATTTTAGGGCTACAACAGTCTTTTATTATCTTTACGGATATCCCGATGCACGGTAGCATTAGTTCGTCGCATGTAACAGGAACGTCAGACAATCGAGGCTCTTTGCAGCGGCTACACGTTCTGTTCAAGCCATAGGCATCTGGAACACGAGCATGATCGTTCACACTGATGGTTAGTCGCTGGAGAGCTTTGCGCACCGTTAGTAGTGGCAATGGAGTCGAGGCGGTCGCAGATAAAGGCTAGGGGTCCCTCGTCTTTGTGGGCAGCCAGGAGAAGATCAATTGGAAAACGCAGTAGATTACGTCTTAACATCCCGTTGGTAATTGTTGGAGAACGAGTGAGAGCTCGGACTGGACAAGTGTGGAAAAATGATACTGACTTAGAGAGAGAGAGAGAGAGAGAGTAACGACCTCAGTTGGTTTAATAAATGATGATCCATATGGCGAATTGATCTCCTCTCCTCCCGAGTCCATTCTTTCAACGATTGAGCCATTTCAATACGTGCGAGTTCAGTTGAGGAGCTGCGGATCAGAAAGACTTCTTCGACGCATTTAGAAGTGAGAAACTGTAGAGAGAGTGTAATAGCCACAAGAAGCATCTTCCACAAGCACTGTACAGCGACTTTGGCCTGTTCTGATGGACATAGAGAGCAGACGTTCTTGTCTGAGTACACTTTTCGGGAATGCCAATGTTTGCTTTGCCATCTAATCAGTGTTCTACGTTTCTTCCTCAACGATGCAAATGGTTCAAATGGCTCTGAGCACTATGGGACTCAACTGCTGAGGTCATTAGTCCCCTAGAACTTAGAACTAGTTAAACCTAACTAACCTAAGGACATCACAAACATCCATGCCCGAGGCAGGATTCGAACTTGCGACCGTAGCGGCCTTGCGGTTCCAGACTGCAGCGCCTTTAACCGCACGGCCACTTCGGCCGGCTCAACGATGCATTACGCTACTAAAAGTGATAAACAATCTGCACGGTGCTTACACAATTAACAGATACAAGTTAACGGGAAAATAAGGAATATTATAATAACTATTGTAGCCCGTCCAACAACAGTGCGTTCACAGAAAATAGTATGTGTGAGGTGGTGCAACTCCCTGTTGCTATATTCAGTTCCTATACAGTTGTATGAAACTCATGTTGCGTATACACATCGACAGCTACTAGATGAAGAACTTTTATTTTATAAACAGTTTCGATCCTCGAGACCACCTTCAGGCCCAAAAACACAACCACACTATGCACACCGGAACTGGTTGTGAAACAAAAGCTATCGACATAACAGGTGGCGATGTGTGTATAATTATGAGTTTCACACAGTACTTGTCAGCTATGGAGTACAGCTTTGCAAAGTTATCTCGCATGATTGTTCGAGATACTGAGTAAAACAATTACAAAAATTCGGACTGGTTGTGAGCAATTTATTGCAATGTAGAGGACTAAAGTAGCTGGATTTCTTACTTTGATGGGCTACAGTTTTTGCTTGTATATTAGAAGCAATTCTGAATCACGAAGTGATGAGTTGTTACTTGTAATCTGTAGCCCCTTAATGCTGTTTGCATCAGTCTGTTTCTTTCGATGTGGCTGTTTCGTACACGGAATGTGACCTTTACCTGCCGTGTTGCTTTCCTCTGTGGAAGCAGGATGTACTACACAAAATAATAATTTCTACAGTCAACCATTTCTACAAGGCCATTGGCCTAAGAATGGTGCCGGTAGTGAGTTCACGCTTAAAAATATTCCCGAAACTGGTTAACGAACTCGCCGCAGCGTGGACTAGTCGCAGGAAGGGGGCGGCGTGGTGGGTGCGCCGGATCGCTATTCGAGGCAGGCGTCGTCCGTACGGCCGGTAGGCGGCGGGCGAGATGCGCGATGCGTGGCCTCCGCGGTGAATCGCAAACTCGCATCCCGTTGGAATGCCGTATGCTGCACGCTGCCGGGCAGGACCTTCTCTTCGCGTCCCGCTCACACTGGCTCCTCACTGTGACGTCAGCCGGCAGCCGCATTTGCAGGGCGGCTCGAAAACGCGACTGGAAAATTAGGGTGGCTGAAGCACGCTGAATAATTGTACTCACTCGATTCCATCTCTTCGACCTTAACAACATTCCCGTTTCCAGAAAATGATGCAACTAAGCTGCGTTGCACACGCCTTGAATCTGCTACTTCCCATTTGTGTCACCAACAACAATGCCCTTCATCAGTAATGTTGTAATGGTTTCCAGAAATAACTTCAACCAGTCGCCTTCCGCGTGATAAAATTATTATTTTTCCATCACCAGTTTCAAGAACTATCTCATGATGAATCGCTACCTCTTAGCGATCGTTCATATCACTGCGGGGGTTCGTTGTGTGCCTGTGGCAATATGCCATAATAACTAAGCACTGTTCCGAGATACTGTAAAATTATATGGTCCAAGGGATTACTTTTGGTGCACAAATCACATTGGGAAACATTGTTTATTCATCATACAATGTAAGCTTTCGCGGCTGGTACTGACATCACTTAAAACTTCTGGGCTAATACGCCGTGGTCGATATATAAAACTTTCTCCTAACGTTTCCTGTCCGACTGCGGGAGTCATCTTCAGAGGCAAAATGGCGAATTGCAATCAGAACTCGAGGGATCGTCGAATATATATGGGCAGTGTAAAGGGCACCACAGTCCATCACGCGACGTCGGCTCTGGCAGTGCCAACATTCTCGACCGAAAGTAATCTCTCATCAATCTTACGTTGCAATCCAGAATGAGATTTTCACTCTGCAGCGGAGTGTGCGCTGATATGAAACTTCCTGGCAGACTAAAACTGTGTGCCGGACCGAGACTCGAACTCGGGACCTTTGCCTTTCGTGGGCAAGTGCTTTTTTTTAAAAAATCTCATTTTGCTCTATATTGGTCGTTGAATCTGTTCGTGGCGGACGTCCGATGACAACCGTTCAGGTTCTTTGTTGATCCGTTCACTCAGTTTTTTTTTATTACAGAGGGCAGCTAACCTTCTAGCCGAGCACGCTGAGCTACCGTGCCGGCATCGACTGAGCTACTCAAGCACGACTCACGCGCCGTCGCCACAGCTTTACTTCCGTCAGTACCTCGTCTCCCACCTTCCACCTTACGTTGCAATGTTGACATCAAATTTAACACATTAATCTTTTCTGTTAAAATTATTACGGTGTTTATAAATCTCAATAGCTGCTGTATATATACGTGCATGATAATGCGATGTTTTCGATATAGCACTCATCTCAGTTAACTTCATGGACTGATGGATTTGATGGACTGTGGTGCCCTCCGAGTTCTGGTTGCAGTTCGCCATTTTACATCTGAAGATATCCCCCGCAGTTAGGAAGGAAGCGTTAGGAGAAGGTTTTCTATGCCAACCACGGCCTATTATCCCGGAAATTTTAAGTGAAAAAATTGTTTATGTTCGTCACTTACTTTAGTTACACAATGCTGCACACACTTCGCCTCTGCGTTCGGAAAAAAAAGAAAGTGTAGCTATAAAGATTATGCATTGGGACCATTTTCATTTTCAGAGGCGCACACTGATCTTGAATATACAGGGTGTTTCGGAAGATATTAGCAATTTCGTTTTTAGACTGTGTAGATGGAGCCAGCCCAAATAAATACTGTGTATCAGGCGTTTCGTACAACGACCAATGACAACGGAAAGCGTCGGTTTGTTTCCCGTGGAATTTCAGCTGCCTTTCGATAGAGCGGACTGATATTGCTCTATTGCGATATTTGTTTTATCGATATGTAATAACGGGAACAGTAAAATATGAGGAATAATCAGTACTCCAGCAGCGACTGAGTATCGCTGATGTCAGAAGGTAGCAGTCAGCTCGTGTCAGGCCGACACGCGAGTGGCTGCTGGAGTGCTGGTTATTCTTCATGTGTTACTGTCCCTGTTAATACACACTGATAAAGCTAATACTACGCTAGACTAATTTGGGACCGCTCTATCGAACGCGCAGTTGAAATTGCGCTTTAAAAGTCGTTTTGTTTCCAACGGGAAACAAATCGACACTTTCCATTGCCTCTGGATTAAAATTACATTCCTTATTACCATGTTGACACACGATGTTTACAGAGTTTGTGAAACTAGTGTTCAGAAGTTTAGGTACGCAAAATTAATTTAATTTTCTTATTGTATATTAATTATAAATTAGGTATCAGAGTTTAGCGTGTTGATGGCTACACTCAACAATGAAAATGACAAGTTACGTGAGCGTTTGGAAGCGTGGTGCTGGTAGACTGTGTGTGTGTGTGTGTGTGTGTGTGTGTGTGTGTGTGTGTGAGCGTCAGATTGGGGTGTTCAGTATATTTATCAGTAACAAACATGATATAGCATACTAAACTAAGCCACTGAGCAATTTAGCTACAGCAGACTTCGCAATCGCCATCGTGGTGTTCAGACCAATCATTCCAGTTGACGACTGCCTCTCGCGCGAAGATTGGCGAAAATTAGGAATTAACATCTGGACTTGTGTGCGCTGTCAAAAGACTGCACCGCAGTTAGAAAAAATAATGGAATGTTCGGCCAAGGTAGACTGCACATAATTGAATGACGACGTATTGATTATTACATGCGGCGTGAAACCAGTAAAATGTGCGAACAAACCTTCATTTATTTGAGCTCATTCCATCTGTAATTCGAAATATCATTTTACACTAGTTTGGAGTGCTACGATATCTAAAGGCAAAGTAATCCAAAGAGGACCGGTCGCAGAGATGGGGGTGACACTACGGTGCTCTGACTAATGAATAGCGTTACCAGGTCCGCGGTAGCGCTGGCAGCCCCACTCCGGCATCCGAGGCGTTTGCCAGCTTTCGGGCAGGGCTGCGCGAATTCTTCCCACGGCCCAGCTGCACCGCCACATCCGCATTGCAGCGCCGTCCCTGCCCGCACGTGCCAGCAGAGCACCGCGAGCCTTGCCATCGGCCTTGGCCTCCTACCACCGCCCGTCTTGTGTCTCCGTGTCTCTTAGTTAAGTGATGACCCACACAGTCTGTTGCTTCACTCTCTCATAGACCATGATAAGGTAAATATCCACGTATGTCTCTTAAATAAGTCGCGACAAGTTTCGTCGGCTAATATTGAGTGGTTTCTAACACATTTCAGCTGGACGATGGTCATGCTGCTCACAAGTAAAGCAACATAATTGTAGTCCTGCTATACTGAATTACATACACTACTGGCCATTAAAATTGCTACACCAAGAAGAAATGCAGATGATAAACGGGTATTCATTGGACAAATATATTATACTAGAACTGACATGTGATTACATTTTCACGCAATTTGGGTGCATAGATCCTGAGAAATCAGTGCCCAGAACAACCACCTCTGGCCGTAATAACGGCCTTCATACGCCTGGGCATTGAATCAAACAGAGCTTGGTGGCGTGTACAGGTACAGCTGCCCATGCAGCGTCAACATGATACCACAGTTCATCAAGAGTAGTGACTGGCGTATTATGACGAGCCAGTTGCTCGGCCATCATTGAACAGACGTTTTCAATTGGTGAGAGATCTGGAGAATGTGCTGGCCAGGGCAGCAGTCGAACATTTCTTGTATCCAGAAAGGCCCGTACAGGACCTGCAACATGCGGTCGTGCATTATCCTGCTGAAATGTAGGGTTTCGCAGGTATCGAATGAAGGGTAGAGCCACAGGTCGTAACACATCTGAAATGTAACGTCCACTGTTCAAAGTGCCGTCAATGCGAACAAGAGGTGACCAAGACGTGTAACGAATGGCACCCCATACCATCACGCCGGGTGATACGGCAGTATGGTGATCACGAATACACGCTTCCAATGTGCGTTCACGGCGATGTCGCCAAACACGGGCGCGACCATCAGGATCCTGTAAACAGAACCTGGATTCATCCGAAAAAATGAGGTTTTGCCATTCGCGAACCCCTGTTCGCCGTTGAGTACACCAGCGCATTCGCTCCTGTCTGTGATGCAGCATCAAGGGTAACCGCAGCCATGGTCTCCGAGCTGATCGTCGATGCTGCTGCAAACGTCGTCGAACTGTTCGTGCAGATGGTTGCTACCTTGCAGACGTCCCCATCTGTTGACTCAGGGATCGAGGCGTGGCTGCACGTTCCGTTACAGCCATGCGTATAAGATGCCTGTCATCTCGACTGCTAGTGATACGAGGCCGTTGGGATCCAGCACAGCGTTCCGTATTACCCTCTTGAACCCACCGATTCCATATTCTGCTAACAGTCATTGGATCTCGACCAAGGCGAGCAGCAATGTCACGATACGATAAACCGCAATCGCCATAGGCTCGAATCCGATCTTTATCAAGGTCGGAGACGTGATGGCACGCATTTCTCCTCCTTACACGAGGTATCACAACAACGTTTCGCTGGCAACGCCGGTCAACTGCTGTTTGTGTATGAAAAATCGGTTGGAAACTTTCCTCACGTCAGCATGTTGTAGGTGTCGCCACCGGCGCTAACCTTGTGTGAATGCTCTGAAAAGCTAATCATTTGCATATCACAGCATCTTCTTCCTGTCGGTTAAATTTCGCGCCTGTAGCACGTCATCTTCATGGTGTAGCAATTTTAATAGCCAGTAGTGTATATACTAGATGATCAAAAGTATTCGGACACTTATTAGTGAGCGTTAATAATGGGGTGAGCCCATCCTTCTCCTTTGTTGGCGTGAACCATGCTTGGGATACGTTTAGTGAGGTGCCTGAATGTCAATGAAGAAATGGCTACCAATTCTTCTTGTCTAGAGTCGCGACCAGAACCCAATGGAACGCCCTTCGGACGAATTAGAATGTCGACTTCGTCCGGGCTCCAGCAACCAACATCGCTACTCAAGTTTCGGCTCTTGAGGAAGAATGGGCACAAGAGTAGTGATGTTGGAAGCTGGGATCTGGAGCGAAGCCACAGTTCTAATTCATCCCTATGCGTTCCGTTGCTTTCAGGTCGGAACTCTGGACGGGGCTGTCCATTCAGGAATGTTACTGTCGGCAAACCATTGCCTCACTGATCCTACTTTCAGACAGTTCCTCTACTGCACGCAGTACACTATGCTATAAAATCTGTTCATATCCTTCCACATTTAGCGTTTTCTTAAGTGCAGTAAGAGGAACACACATTAGCCACGAAAACACTCCCTTACCGTAACACTACCTCATCACTACACATGATGGTAAAAACATTCTCCTGGCATTCGCAAACCCAAATCGTTTGATGTGTTTGCCACAGAGTATAGCGTGCTACACAACTACAGATCATTCGTCTCCAGAAATCCACTGCCCACTTTTTACACCAGTTCAAGTGTTGTTTAGCATTGACTACTGAAATGTAGGGCTTAAGAAGAACTGATCGATATTGTACCCCATTTTCTTTAACTTCCCACACACAGTCGTTGTACCAGCTGGACTGCTGGGAGCAGTTTGGGACTCATACGTTGATTTCATGCGACCTTTTTACAACCACCGAGACAATACTCGACGGTTCCTGTCTATCAGTACACGAAAAAAAGCACTCCGTCGTCAGGCCACAAGTGGCCCAACGGGACATCCGACAGCCGTGTCTTCCTCAGCTGAGGATGCAGATAGGAGGGGCGGGTGGTCAGCAGAAACGTTACTCACTCACATATCGTCTATCATACTGTCAATTTGTGCTCCAGCGACGAACACATTATTACCGATACCCCTACAAATTTAGTCCTTAGTAATAAAACACAATAGAATTAACCATCTTAAAACTGCGTTGCACAGTTTTCACAAAAGATGTCATGTTGTAAACGACAACCACAAGCTGCTATTGAGGTTTATTTTTATAGTTCTTTAACTAGGTCCAACCTTCTTATCTTGCTGAATTTTTAAAATTTTCTTAGAGAATACCATATTTCTACAATTCTAAAAAAAATAATCCATAATTATTTATCACTGTGCGCATAGTTACCATTGGGGCGTGACATATCATCGTCAAGTTTGGAATTTATCGTATCAGATCTCGATCATTCAATGATAAAGCTTTTCTCTTTTTTATATGAAATGTTCAATAACAGGTAATAAGAGGAACCATAAACTCGCAATATGTTAATAGTTATATTCTCCGTTCTCTTTTTCACTTGTAACATATTCTGGGCGGTGATACACAATGTGTCACTGAAGCATTTGAAATTCATTCCAAGTTGCTTCCTTTGTTGCTCGGCACTAAAAATAAAACGTTATTGTAATGACGCAAAACGCACCGAATGCCGTGCTCGGAAGCCCATTTATCGTACGTCTTTTTTTCCGCAGCTGTCGCTCCCTGACAAGTGTGTCAACTACATGACAGCTGACATACAGCCGGCTGACTTGCGCCATAAGGCCAGACGAATACAGAAGCAGTCGGACGCCGGATTTGAAAGTTTAATCGTTTTATCAATTACATCGGAAAACAGACGTTTTTGCTTTTCCCCAGACCGTGCCCCACCCAAGGGAGAAAAACGAAAATCGTATGGGAGCTATAAGGAGAGTTGAGCGTTTATAGGGGCAGCCCCTCTCTAACATCCGTCGGATCGTGCAGGGCAGTGGAACAAAGGTGCACGCCGTCGTGGAAGACCAAAGACGGTTCCTCTCTGTCCAGAATCTGAAACCCACCTCTGTAATGAATGCGAGATAGAGATATCGCCGTAGAGTCAGTGGGGCCTCTTATTTTTCAGCTGTAGATATTCCCTAATCTTTGAAACACTCATTACAGCCGTCGCAGTCGTGCCTTCCGATTACGAGAGGTCCTCGGCCAGAATAACAAGCAGTCAGCAGGTATGTCCGCTGTTCAACGGTTCGAAACGGCAGAGAAGTCCTGCTCACAAATTGCCTTAATACTAGTTGACACAGGTAGTGCTTGCAACATATGTTCCTTTTCGACTGATATCACCGTTTTACAAACATTACATTACAATGTGAGTATTTTACTATCAGGTAAAATTTTTGCATACAGCGTAAATGACGTTTGTTATGTGATATGTGTTACTGACTTCATTTTCGTTGTACAATCACAAGAACTTTATTGGCTATTATTTCAGCACAACTTCTACTATACAGGGTGTTTCAAAGTGACAAATGGGTGATAAACCACGTCATGGCTGACACTTTTCGGCCACGCTAGGCAAACTTGAGTGTTCGCCGGCCCTGGTACGACAAAATTTCACTGAAACTGCAGGGTCTACTGACTAGGTGTGCATCATACCAACTACCTAAGCAGACTAACAGAGTGATTTCAAACAAGAAAACATTAAGAAACAGTCTTGAGGTTGAAGCTCTTCTATCCGCGTTTGCTTCCAAATATATTTGTTTATGGAGAGGGCCCGCCTTGACCAAAAGACAATTTTTATCTTTTCTTTCATATCCCCGACCTGCTTCGCTGAAGTTTCATCATCATCAGTAGGCTTTTATTAGCTTCCTTGTTACGACATGCTGTGGTTTTCCTGGATTTTTGTGATTTTTATTGCAGTTGTTTTCTTCCACAGTTGGTCATTTTTTCTGGTTTCCCCATTATCTTCTCTGTGAAGATCCACGCTAACTAGCTTTCACTGTCACTGTCACCAGGCCACAATTGTTTGCGATTGGTTTCAAGAACATTCTGGACAATTCGAGCGACTTATTTGGCCATCCAGACGTGAATCTCTTCGAACAATTATGGGACATAATCGAGAGGTCAGTTCGTGCACAAAATCCTGCATTGGCAACACTTTCTCAGTTATGGACGCCTATAGATGCAGCATGGCTCAATATTTATGCAGGAGAATTCCAACGACTTGTTGAGTCCATGCCACGTCGAGCTGCTGGTCCGACGCGACGTTATGAGGTATCCCATGACTTTTTTCACCTCATTGCATGTCAGAATTACATGTGGACGGATGTTTCTGTCTATCCATTTTTAGATTTTCTACGAAATACGGGGTTTAATACGTATAAGTGAACAAATTTCTATTGGTGGCTGAGAACGGTGTACTGATCCACATCACATCAGTATTTACGACATTTGCAGAATAGTAATTAGAGCCATTACAAGTCGTATGTTTGTAACTTGGTTAGTAGTTAGTGGCCACAGAAAGCCAGTAATACTTATTTTTCCCAGGGCAGCAGGTCAGGCGTTGAAGTGCGAACGTGTGGACGCAAAGTGGTTAGCCTGTACTGTACTGTGCTGTACCTAGTGGTACAGTACGACTCTGCAGAAAGCATAAGGTCGCAAAGTTTGTGACGTGTTCGTGGGAAGACTGTTCGATGAAGATGATTATACATATTAAGGTACTACATATAAAAATATCAGCACTTACACCCGTTATTATTTCGAGGGCTGAACTAGAGTGGGGTTCAGAGTCGAAGCACAACTGATACCTTCGTTTGTAATACCTAACGTTGATAACGGGATCATCCGTCGAATTAGTTGGTAGAACACTGCATACACTAACTAGACTGAACACTAAAAAATAAATCTTCGAAAACTTAAGATTTTTTTAAATTTGTGTCTGTAAGCTTGGTTGCTGGATGCGCGGTTGACGTTTACATACACATTGAAGAGCCAAAGAAACAGGTACACCTGCCTAATATCATGTAGGGCCCCGCAAGCTCGCTGAAGTGCCCCAAAAGGACATGCCATGGACTCGACTAACGTCTGAAGTGGTGTTGGAGGGAAGTGACACAATGAATCCTGCAGGGCTGTCCATAAACCCATAAGAGTACGAAAGGGTGAAGATCTCTTCTGAACAGCACGTTGCAAGGTACCCCAGATACGCTCAATAATGTTCATATCCAGGGAGTTTGGTGACCAGGAGGAATTGTTTAAAATCAGAAGAGTGTTTCTGGAGCCACTGTGTAGCTCTTCTGGACGTGTTGGGTGTCGCAATGTTCCGCTGAAATTGCCGAAGTCCGTCGGAATGCACAATGGACATGAATGGATGCAGGTGATCAGAAAGGATGCTTAGGTACGTGTCATCTGTCAGAGTCGTATACAGACGCACCAGAGGTGCCATATCACTCCAACTGCACACGCCCCACACCATTACAGAGACTTCACCAGCTCGAACAGTCCCCAGTTGACATGCAGGGACCATGGATTCATGAGGTTGTCTCCATACCTGTACACTCGTAGACTCGTCCGACGCCGGCCGCGGTGGCCAAGCGGTTCTAGGCGCTTCAGTCAGGAACCGCGCGGCCGCTACGGTCCCAGGTTCGAATCCTACCTCGGGCATAGATGTGTGAGATGTCCTTAGGTTAGTTAGGTTTAAGTAGTTCTCAGTTCTAGGGGACTGATGACCTCAGATGTTCCATAGTGCTCAGAGCCATTTAAATTTGAACTCGTCCGACCAGGTAACATGTTTCCAGCCACCAACAGTCTAATGTCGGTGTTGACGGGCCGAGGCGAGGTGTAAAGCTTTTCCTCGTGCAGTCATCTAGGGTACACGAGTGGGCCTTCAGCTCCGAAAGCCCATTTCAGTTATATTCGTTGAAAGGTTCGCTCGATGGCACTTCTTGATGGCTCTACATTGAAATCTGCAGCAATTTTCGGAAGGGTTGCACTTCGGCCACGTTGAACGATTCTCTTCAGCCGTCGTTGGTCCCGTTCTTGCAGAATATTTTTCCGGCCGCAGCGATGTCGGAGATATGATGTTTTACCGGATTCCTCATATTCACAGTACACTCGTGCGGTGACCGTACGGGAAAATCCCCACTTCGTCTCTACCTCGGAGATGTTCTGTCCCATCGCTCGTGCGGAGACTATAACACCTCGTTCAGACTCACTTAATTCTTGTTAAATTGACATTGTATCAGCAGTAACCTCTCTAACAACTGCGCCAGACACTTGTTGTGTCATATAAGCTTTGCCGACCGTAGCGCCTTATTCTACGTGTTTACATCTCTGTATTTGAATACGCATGCATATACCATTTTCTTTGGTGCTTCAGCGTAGGTTCACGAAACACACTGCATTAATCTTGTAAAAAAATCTGGAGACGCGTATAGATTCCGCCGTCGGCGTGAAGAGGAGTCGTGCAAGCAGCGACCGCCTCTTCTCTCTCTCTCGTTAACACTGGACTTAATCAATTAATTGTAAGCGACAGCAGCCGCCCGCCCGGTGGCAGAGACCGATGGGGACCCACCGGTGGCTCTTCCCCAGTGCTCGGTTCGGGCAATGCTTTGTTACGCTCTTGCGCCGCCGCGCTCAAAGCGAGTGTCAATCACAGCTAATAATTTATTTGGATGCTTACCATGATGAACGACCTGTCTTTACTAATCTCCAGTCTAATCTTTATATAACATCGACCCGATAAAAACCGCAGATAAAGACGGACGCCGCTGCGCCACCACTGCAGCAACAGTGGGAGTGTGTGGCGGCGGTCGGTCGCCGCGCGAGAAATTAAAGCGAAAAATAAATAAATAAAAGGAGTCGATCGGAGGGGTGAGGGAGGGGGGAGGGAGAGGGTGGCCCCAGGGAGTCGAGGAAGAAAGGGAGGAAAGAGGAGAAGAAAGAAAAAGAACGTTTCAATTTGCGTGAGTGCGGCGCGGCCGTGGAGGCTGGCTGGTCGGCCGGCGGCGGCCGCGGTCCATCTTCCCAGGAAGCAGCGCCGGAGGCGGCACAAAAACGCGGCCCTAACCGGCGTTTAGCTTCTTGCCTCGCATCGTTAATATCCGTAACAATGGGCTCGAATTACGGCGGCCGCGGAGGGCCTGCCGTCCAGGTGCGGCGCGGCGGGGCTCGGCGCGACCCGAGACTTGCGACCAGACGGATCTATTAACAGCGCCGGCGCGACGCCGACAAACTCTCCGGTTACCGCGCCTCTCTGCTCTGTCCTTCTCTTTCTACAGTTTATACGCTCACCTACGAAACTAACTTTTCCATAATGCCTGTCAATGTGTCCTATCAATAGATCCCTTCTTTTAGTCAAACAGCCACGCGGGATTAGCCTAAGGCGCTGCAGTTATGGACTGTGCGGCTGGTCCCGGCGGAGGTTGGCCGACCGTTTGACCGAGCGGTTCTAGGCGCTACAGTCTGGAACGGCGCGACTGCTATGGTCGCAGGTTCGAATCCCGCCTCGGGCATGGATGTGTGTGATGTCCTTAGGTTAGTTAGGTTTAAGTAGTTCTAAGTTCTTGGGGACTAATGACCACTGCAGCTAAGTCCCATAGTGCTCAGAGCCATTTGAACCGGCGGAGGTTAGAGTCCTCCCTCGGGCATGGGTGTATGTGTTTGACCTTAGGATAATTTACGTTAAGTAGTGTGTAAGCTTAGGGACTGATGACCTTAGCAGTTAAGCCCCAGATTGCACACATATTTGAACATTTTTTTTTAGTCAAACACAACCAGGTGACTAAGTGGTTAGCGCATTCGGGAGGACGTCAGACCAGACCCGCAACCGACCATCCAGATTTAAGTTTTCTGTGCTCTCCCTAAACCGCTTCAGGCAAATGCTGGGCTGGTTACTGTGAAAGGGTTCAGCCGATTTCCTTCCCTATCCTTAAAAATGTCTTAGCCTCGATATCCATCTCCAAAAAACGCGCTGTCGACTGGAACTCTAACCTACATTCCATTCTTCTCTCTTATAATCAAGTTGAGTAATAAATTTCTCTAGAATGAAATTTTCACTCTACAGCGGAATGTGCGCTATATGAAACTTCCTGGCAGATTAAAACTGTGTGTCGGACCGAGACTCGAACTCGGGACCTTTTGCCTTTCGCGGGCAAGTGCTCTGCCAACTGAGATACCCAAGCACGACTCACGCCCCGATCTCACAGCTTTAATTCCGCCGGTACCTCGTCTCCTACCTTCCAAACGTCACAGAAGCTCTCCTGCAAACCTTGCAGAACCAGCACTCCTGGAAGAAAGGATATTGCGGAGACATGGCTTAGCCACAGACTGGGGGATGTTTCTAGAATGAAATTTTCACTCTACAGCGGAGTGTGCGCTGATGTGAAACTTCCTGGCAGATTAAAACTGTGTGCCGGACAGAGACTCGAACTCGGGACCTTTGCCTTTCGCGGGCAACTGCTCTACCACTTGCCCGCGAAAGGGAAAGGTCCTGAGTTCGAGTCTCTGTCCGGCACACAGTTTTAATCTGCCAGGAAGTTTCAATAAATTTCTCTTATCTCTCCAATTCGATTCTGCATTCCGTCATTACTTATCCGATCTACCCACCTAAGTTTCAGCGTTCTCCGGTAGCATGACGTTTCAAATATTCTGTTCTCTTCTTTTGCGAACTGTTTCATTTCTGTACAAGCCTAAGTACAGACAAATACCTTCCGAAAATTCTTCCTGAAACATTTATTTTCTTTCTTAGTAAAGATTGTATCTCAGAAGTTCTTCCCTCGCTATTGCTAGTTTTAAAATGGTTCAAATGGCTCTGAGCACTATGGGACTTAACTTCTCAGGTCATAAGTCCCCTAAAACTTAGAACTACTTAAACCTAACTAACTTAAGGACATCACACACATCTATACTCGAGGCAGGATTCGAACCTGTGACACTAGCGGTCGCGCGGTTCCAGACCTTAGCGCCTAGAACCACTCGGTCACTTCGGCCGGCGAAGGAAGTGGTGATAAAAAAAACGCGCAAATAGTTATCTGCAACTTTTAAAGAAACCGGACTAAAAGTGGACGACGCGAAGGTCATGAATGTAAACAGTAGATCAGAAACGTTGCACCCTGTCACTGAGCTTACTCTGTCTGTACGACGAACTAGCAACAATGGAAACAAAGGAGAAATTTGTAAAGTTCAGGAAGAATAAACAAAAATTTTTAGGTTTGTCGGCGACATTGTAATTCTGCCAGAGACAGCAAAGGACTTGGAAGATCATTTGAACGGAATGGATATCATCTTTAAAAGGATTGTCAGGTAAAAATCAACAAAACTAAAACAGGGACAATGGAACGTAGTGGAATTACATCAGGTGATGTAGAAGGAATTAGTTAAGAAAATGAGATATTAAAAGAAGTAGACGAAGTTTCTTATTACGGCCGCAAAGTAAGCTACGATAGCTCAAGTAGACAGAATATAACTTCAAAACTTACAATAGCAATAAAAATATATCTGAGAAATATGAATTTATTAATATAAAATGTAAATGGTAGGAAGACTTTTCTTAAGTTATTTGTCTGGAGCAAACATTTCACACGAGAACACAAATCTTTGAAACGTCGTGCTACCTAAGAATGCTGATGATTAGATGAGCAGATCGGGTAACTAAAGAGGGAGTACCGAATCGAATGAAAGAGTAGAGAAATATGTTGCACAACTTGAATAAAAGAAAGAATCTGTTAACAAGTGATGTTCTGATGCATGGGTGGCCAGTTGGGTAATGAGGGGAAGCGTGGAGGGTAGAAATTGAAGAAATAGAACAATACTTGACCAAAGTAATCTCAAACAGCAGAACACATCTACTATTTTTTGTATCTAATTTCCTAATCTAATTCGCCCAGCAAGGCCTGATTTAAATCACCTGCATTTCCCTGCTCACAGAGGCCGTAATGTAATTCATCTACAAACAGCATCAGAACCTTAGAATTCTCTCTCATACCTTGACTGAAAAACCATCAGATAAGACAACAAATTCTCTGTCACCTTTGAAATTGTTGGCTTTATTCGTTTTGTAAGTAAAAAACGACTTTTCCTTGCTGCGATGTATTTTGTTTGTTCCAGATGTGTTTTGGCTTTTACTTTTTAAGATATCGTCAGTGGAATATAGACTGTTGGACTCACCAAAGCTTTAAGCCACTCTCTGATATCTTTTACACGTACATTCTTCAGCTTCCTATAATTCGTCCTGACTAAACACACACACACACACACACACACACACACACAGAGAGAGAGAGAGAGAGAGAGAGAGAGAGAGAGAGAGAGAGAGAGAGAGAGAGAGAAACAGAAACAGAAACAGAAATGAACGGGCGTTCATTTTCTGCATATATTTCGGTAAGTTGGCAACATATACATGAACGAACCAAACAGGAAGAGACAGTAAGTGAAGACACGGTAGTTAAGACTTTCAATCACACTTTTCTGTGAAATATGTACAGGTAATGACAGAAGAATAATAGTGTGCCACAGCAGTTAGTGCAAAGAACACGTAAATTGCGAAGAAAAAAGTTCGTAAGATTAAAATGTGCTTTTGTGACGTAAGTTAAGTTAAAATGCGACGTCCAGCAGGTGTCCAAATGAGAGGATTCCAACCAAAAACTCAAATAACTGTAAGTAAATCACTTACTTTCGTAAAAAAATAAGACTTCAACTGCTTTGTAATCCACAAACACCTCGTATCAAAACCAAACTGTATCATTCTAGATTCCACTATAGATGCCTTAATGCAAAAGGAAAAACGCGCCTTGAACAAATAAAACACACTGCAGCAAAAAAAAGGGAGTTTCTAAAATCTACAAAACGAGTATTTCTGAGCATAATGGTCACGCAAACAAACATGTTTCCGATTTATTTTTGTCCCGTGTCTCTTTGGTCTTACGCTAAACCTGCGGCGCGAATCTTGACGGTTTTTTAGATGACGTGCAGTGATACTGTTCAATTAGTGACCGATGAGGTGTGAGGTTCCAAAGGACTTCGGCCCACGGAGTGAATGCCGAATGAGCCGATGTTTCATAAGAAACGCTAGATTACGGCGTGTCCTGGTGAGACAAGCTGCGAGAAGACGGAGTAGCTGCGGTGGCGCCGGAGCCGCGACAAGTCGCAGCCCGCGGGAACACGGGGGCGACGCGCGCCCCGGCCGCTATCTGCGTAATGAGATCGGCCGCACTTGATCGATCATGGCACTGACGTTCCAATGGTCGCCGCGGCCCCTTTATCTCTGGGAGACTGACTTATCTCCATTTTCGCGCGAGCTGCGGTGAATGGTTACCACCCGGGCAACTGCTCGCCTCGAAGTCAAGATAGCGCCCGGCAAGTCTTCTACATTTCAATCGTTTCCCCCTCAGGAGCAGGCCGTATTCCAAGCGCTCTGTGCAGTGGTCTTTCACGGGCAGCATTCGTGGGCGCCTTTGCCGTTTGTAACCATACTAATAAACGACTAACCCCATTCGTGGTACCCAATCCTAGTGACAGATTGCCTCTCTAACTTCTTCCAGAGCAACAAAAAATTTAATTTTCAATCTTTCGTGCGATTATTGACCGAATCATTAAGATATGTCATCTCACTTTAAAGGTTTAACACAGTAAAACAAGTATTACGGGAAGAATTGAGGCAGCGTAACTTCTCGCGAGCAAATTACCCAGCATTTATTCATCAAATATTTCAGAATGATAGCACCTGCTGACTTTATACATAATTTCAAGCCTTTGCGAAACTTTTTCTCTCTGACACCCCCACAAAGTGATGAAAGGAATAACCTTATCGCTTATTCCATTTTCGCTGTTCATGCAACAAAATTGCCGCATCAGGCATGACGTTTTAATTTACTACTAAATGGAGGATGCGCCTATTAAAAGGTAACCATAAAAAATAAGAGAGAAAATTTGCACAGTATTAAGATGGAGCATATCATGCACAAGGCTAGACAGAAAAAAGAAAATACGCTAAGTAGCGGAATGAGCCCAGAAACAAATTTCGTGTTTTCATTGAAACATAACTTGCCGTAAATCAAGAAAATTACACAGTAGCTGTAACTTTCTGATGCTGGATGCACAATTAGTTCCCTAAGATGTTGAGTCATATAAAAACCCTAAGATGTTGATTCAAGTAAAAGTAATGGTTGTGCCGTTGCTTCGTACAGTTTTAGTTTTGTTGCCGACTGAGCTCTTCACTTACGAAAAATGGTATGAGGGCTTCGATAGTCTTCGTGGTATTCCGTTGCTGTTACGGAAGGTGTTGGTCAGTCCTTTGTCCAGTATTATCACTATTTATTTTTACAGTGTTGAACAAGGGCATTCATTGGTCGCCTATGTCTAGGTGAGACCACAGTACCTCCTCCTTTTCTAAGAGAGCATTGCTGCTATCTTGATTGGGATCAGGGTGCTTTTATTAACTTTCACCCATTGTTCTGCGATATCACGTTGTCCCTGCATCTGAGATTTTTTTCCGTCGATTTGCACAAAAATTCTTGTATGTTGCTGGAAGTTTCCAATCGTCTTGACATACAACTTTGGTGTAGGGCTTCAATTACGAATTTCCACTATAGGGCTGTCTCGCTATTCTCTATTGTATGCTTTTTCAATGTAGAGGTCATTTTGCGAGGGAGAAGGAAACCACTTTCCAACTAGTTAGTTGAACATGCTGTAGCGTTTCCCTTCTTTAAATGAGAAGTTCCTACCCTTACGCAGTGCTGCGTCGGACACACTAACTGCGCAAGTTGTAGTGTGCGGAAGGTTGCATGTGATGGGCACGTTGAATGAACCGCAAGGAAAACTACTAGCAAACTGCACTTGATTCTTCTCTAGACAATTAGGTGGAGGCTTACTTACATCATCTCTCATAAAATTAAATTTCCATTGATTTCCTCTCAGCAGGCTGCCCCTCCTGACATGCGATTCAAATACAGTGAAACTGTCTTTCAGGGATACTACTATAGTGCTATTGTCCAAACTCGTTTATCACAGTAAAGATTACAAAATTTGATTAAAATCCTTTGAGCACCATAATATTCACTGTTGAACTTGTAACTCACATCTTATTAAACGAAGTAACAACTCACAGTGCACCCATCTGGCCAGCATGAAGGCTGATCTTAGACTCCGTATTGCGTTATCGTATACCTTTTCCACCAGCCCACGCAGAGCGCGCTTACGTGATTAGTAGACGAGTCCGCCAGTCATTCGTAGCCTGTGTTATTCTGAATTACAAAGCCAAGTGCCTCTGGAGGTGCGTAATGGAAGTACCAGTACAGGTTGTAGAGGCATGGTTGATGACATATAGAAGATTGGGTCTGGCCGTGAGTCGTGCACGGATAGCCAAATGGTAAGGCTTCGAGTCCCGGTCCGGCACAAATCTTCATTCTGTCATTCCATTCTATACCTGATGGTAGTCATTATTCGCTATTGCGAATACATTTAATGCATAGAAGGTACATGCCTTGGGCTCCTAACCTGATGCGGGAGTCCCTGCTATCTTTCCTTACTCAAGGAACCTCAACTTACTCTCACGCCTTTCCCACTCTCCCTGTCCATATAGGATGATCATCTGCCACCTGTGGAGTGGGTAACCTGTATGTGCTACCGACTCGCATAGATACACCAGCGTTTGCAGTTCGAAGCGATATAACAACTCGTGGCCCGCACCACAATCCCCAAGGAGATCTGCCAATGGATTACGTCTCACTCTTTCTCCTGAGGTCATAGAAGAGGCCAGGAGCAGATCACAGAGACGGCGAGTGCACCCCCCTCTGTTGAGCCGTGTACCGGCCACCTGTTGCACGAGCGGCGCAGCGAGGTACCTGCTGGTGCGTGTCTGTAGCGGGGGCGGGGCGCGGGGGCAGCGCGCGTCGCCGCAGGGGCCAGCACTGACAAATGGTGGGCCGCCCCCGCGCCGGCCATCCTAATGGCCAGTGATATTATTACGATGCTCCCGTCCGGCGCTGTTAGCAGAGCGCTCCGTGATGCCCCGCGGCCGGCCGGTAGCGGCCCAGATGGATGGAGTGGCCGCCCTGACAGGCGCGCGTCACGCGCCATTCGCGCTTCTACGCGCCGGGAAGAAAGACTGCGAGCCGCGCCGGACCCGTCACGCGCAGCGTGCGAGAAGTAACATTTGACGCAGTCCGATGCGTGGCAGGGAGGACGCTGTGTTTCGGGAAGTGACGCAGTATAAACACTTGACACGATGTTGCTGAAAAGCGAACACTGAGAGAGCAAGACAAGAACAAAGGTGGAGGCTTTTGAGAGGTGGACGTGGAGAAGGATGGAAAGAATAAGTTGGATGGATACAGTGAAAAATGAATAGATCCTGAGAAGTGTCGGAGAACAAAGGCCGTTTCTGGATTAATAAAAAGGATACGAAACTGGATTGGACATATATTAAAAAAGGATAAGGGGCTTATGGAAACAGTGTTAGAGAGGTACGTGGAATGGGAGGCGAGAGAGGATGAGATCTCATATTTTGGATGCTTTGATGGATGGCGGGACGAGACATAGAGCAGCATCAAGAAAAAAGTAATGCATCGCAGGAAATGGAGACCCAAAGGACCCGCTAATACAGCAGGAAACTGATGGTGCTGATACTGTGAAGATTGTGTTCCACAACTTGTAAACACTGAAAAAAAATTTTGTTCCACGGCCGGGAGCTGCGAATAAATACTTCTTTATTGGAACTATCATAGGTATCTTAACGCATTCAAAACAGCATAAAACCATCACAAGTCACTGTTGTAAAGTAGTAAAATATGTTACACTGTCAATAAGAAAGCCGGCCGGAGTGGCTGAGCGGTTCTAGGCGCTACAGTCTGGAACCGCGTGACCGCTACGATCGCAGGTTTGAATCCTGCCTCGGGCATGGATGTGTGTGATGTCCTTAGGTTACGTTAGGTTTAAGTAGTTCTAAATTCTAGGGGACTGATGACCTCAGCAGTTAAGTCCCATAGTGCTCAGACCCTTTTCAACCATTTGAATCAATAAGAAAATGTACCAAAGAGTACGTATTTTACTACTTGAATTGCGATGGATTTCGGCTACCTGACTCTTCAAGTTTGACTTCGCCATGTAAACGTGTTAAGATACCTGATGACGGTCTGAGGATTGAAACAGACATTAATAAAGAAATACACTGGTGTGTAAAACTTAAAGGACGAAAGCAACTTTCGCATGATGTTCCATTTCCAGGTGACAGAGATCGGTGAAACTTAGACCATACATAGAGAGAACTGCTACAGTATAGTCCAGGAGGTAATGAGACGCATATATTCAAAGACAATAACTACACTGAAGGAACCGCGATTTGTGATGGTCCCTTGAACATTAGTGAATGCAGGACGTTGTAGTAAGCAGAGCATGTGATCACACGGCTCTGAGCACTATGGGACTTAACTTCTGAGGTCATCAGTCCCCTAGAACTTAGAACTACTTAAACCTAGCTAACCTAAGGACATCACACACATCCATGCCCGAGGCAGGATTTGAATCTGCGACCGTAGCGGTCACGCGGTTCCAGACTGAAGCGCCTAGAGCCGCACGGCCACATCGGCCGGCGGACACAAGGTTGGTAGGGAGTTCTTGTCGTAGGGCGTTCCATTCTTCCGCCAGCGCGGTTGTGAACTGCTGGATGGTCGCTGCATGTGGGCGTGGTGCCATACGTCTCCCCAAGGGATCCCACTCGTGCTCGATGGAATATAAGTCGCTGGAACGGACCGGCCAGTCCATTCACCGAATAGCCCCTCGTTTCAAGAGCTCCCTCACATAGGCTGTTCGATGCAGTCGGATGTTGCCATCCATAAAAATGAACCCACGGCCGAAAGCACTTTTGAAAGAGTATGTTGACCAGTGAGTGTACCATGTTCAAAGATTTGGAGGTTAGTACACGCAGGAACATTATGCCGGCCCACACCGTAATATCTAGACCACCAAAACGATGATGTTCGACAGTGTTCCTCGGTGAGTTACGTGTTCCCACCTCTCGCCATATGAGGCAGAGTCCAACACCCACACACTTTCACTACCAAACCAAACTGACACGAGATACGGTCCAAAATTTTTGTACAGTCGCCGTAGATGAAACTGTTTTTTCTTGTTGACATTGCTACAATCCCAATGGTACGTATGCCAAAATTCACCTTGTGATACACATATCCACTGCAGTGGTTCAAATGGCTCTGAACACTATGGGACTTAACTTCTCAGGTCATCAGTCCCCTAGAACTTAGAACTACTTAAACCTAACTAACCTAAGGACATCACACACATCCATGCCTGAGGCAGGATTCGAACCTGCGACCGTAGCGGTCTCGCGATTCCAGACTGTAGCGCCTACAACCGCTCGGCCACCGCGGCCGGCTCCACTGCAGTGGAGAACGGTTAATTAACCTTGTGGTGTTCGTGTCCTCTGCAGTGCAAAGCTGTTGAAGTCGCTTCTTTGGCTTTTTTAATCAGACGTGAGGCTGCAAATGTACACAGTCCACTCCAGCGGACGCTCCCTACTGGTACTGGGCCCTGCGACCATTTGCAGTCTCAGGACTGATTGAAAACGCCAAGGGAGCGACCATTAACAGCTGTCCACCTCAGTGGACACGTGCACCACAGGGTTAACAAAAATATTTTCTAAATTTCTTGGGATTAAGGAAGTCATAATATTTAATTAGGCCTACCGCTAATACTGTTATGGTGCCATAAATTTTTGTAGCGCATTGATCCCATGTTTGACTCCAGGTGTCCACATGCTTCAGGGCACACCCAGTGTTTTTAAAAGGACGCCTAGGAAGGGGAAGGTGTACCTTTTCCGGTCGCCCGGTATCGACGCATCTTGTGCCCACAGAGCGAACTGGTATCTGCCCATCAAACTGGAGGGACGGCCGCCTTCTATTAAAGGAGACTGGACGGGGCCCGCAGCACCGGCATAAACGTCTTGTAATGTGAGGCCGATGCTCTTAAAAATAAATCTCTTCAGTTAGTTTTCTCCCCGAAAACACTCGAGATAAGGCGTTTCGCAGGGGGAGGGGGAGGGGGGAGGGAGCCCCGTCGCCGGCGAGATACACTTTTATGCACGCCGCGCTCCTGGAATGGAGCAATTTGTATTCGGATCAGGGGCCGGCGTCCGTAAACTGAAACACAGGTGGTTAGTGTCGCGCGCTGCGCGTATTTCATAACAGGTTGTCGCCGCGGCTTATCGTCGCGTCCATCGCCGGGACGCTGCCATCCGGCTTAGCGCAGCTTAAGCTTTCCTCGCTCGTTCCCCACTCGTCCGCGGTTACTTCTTTTCCTCTGCTACGTTGGACCGTCTCTAACAGCCCCCGCTCCCGAAGTCATTACATGCCCGAAACATGACTTTGAGCTTCCCATCCTTAAACATTCCTGATGTTCTCCTCACTCTGATTAGCAGATACCAGAAGCATCGACGTCTTGGTCGTGTCGTTGCAGTGTATCTTCCACGTCAGATACCTTCCGATAAAATGTTTCCAGTCTCTCTCTGCCTCGCCTCCCCCCCCCCTCCCACCACCACTTATCCCTTTTAGCTTTAATACTGTGCATATGTTTTCATTTGATTATTACATCATTACATGGTGGGTTTCTTACAACACGCATTTTTAATGATAACTGTAGGAACTTAAGTGTACCGTCAACACTAATACGGCCTAGTGCAAAGTCTGGGGTATATTAGCCAGTATTGTACCAAAGTAATAAGATCATTCACAGAGAAAAAAGCCATAGGCCGTAAAATAAAAATCGCTGAAGGGATCGTAATGCCATTGCCTGCAAAAGAACGCACTGTGAGAGCGCTGAGGCCTCAGACTCTCCGCTAGAGCAACATTGGCGCACACCCATATGACGACACAGCGAGTTCGTGCACGCTGCAATCAGAGAAATGGAGGCTTCAAAAGAAGACCAGAGGGGTTTAGTGCGTTTCCTTGCAGAAGAATCAGTGCAGCAGGGAACGGAAAATCTTCAAGGAATGGCTCAAGTATACGGAGAGCACTGAATGTGTGTTGCAGTTCCGACGCTCAATCCGACCTCTGTGACAGTGGCTGTCATAGCAACTCGCTGTTCTTCAATACGGAGGGCATCCACCCGCGATATAATGGTATCGCTAATGCGGCGTGGCATTCCAGATCGTGCGTCATCGGCCACTGACATCCGTCCTTCCTTGAATTGCTTGTGTCACGCTTTGTCCCTTGCAACGGAAATGCAGTGCTCTTCGTACACTGGTGCCATTCCTCGTCGAATTTCTGTTCCCGAACTCCTTCCGCTGTCAGGAATCCTCCATTTCTCTGTTCTAAGGATGCCACATGCTCGCTTTGTCGTGACGTGGGTGTGCGTCCTTGTGCCTATAGCGGCAACGTTATGGCCTCATCGCTCTCTTAGAGACCACAGCTTTCTCCGTAGACAATAGCATTACGATACCTTCAGCGATATTCATTTTACAGTCTCCGTCTAGTTTCTTTTTGTATGACCCTAGTACCTTACTAATTTCTGAGTAGTAAAACGCTACCTTTTCAAAACATATCTTTTTTAATTATTATTATCCAAGCATTTCTCGACGTCTGTATGTCATCTCCAGCGGATTTCGTTTTATTTCTGTAAAATATCACACAAAACTTGTCGCTGATTTTATATTTTATAAAGATGGAATTGTACAGGTCGGGCCTGCATTTATGTATTTTGTGGTTTGGCAGCGCGTCAAAATAGTCGGAAAGGATGTTTCTTTGTTCAAAGAGTAATTATCTGTGAGTACTTTTCCCGTCAGTACAGAGGTGTGAAAGGAAGATGGTTGCTGCGTGTCGCGTACTGCCCAGAGAGGGATGCGGAATACTTTGCGGTGTCGCCAGTGTTCTGTCTGTGTTCATTCCACGTCACCATCTCCAGCCGTTACATATGCCCACCATAGTAACTGATACGGAGGAGTAAATGCTACACGGGGCCAATGTTTCTGCTTCTGACTCTCCATGCAAACATTTATATGCTCGGAGAACTGTCGATGTCGGTTCTTGGCCGTAATACTTATCATGTTTCTACGCGCATCTCGAAGCGAACACCGCAGACGGATGCTGTAGAATGACACTTTTTGCTGGAGTGTCACACGCTACACTGCCCTTTGCCAATGCACATCGCCCCTCCACCCACCTTCTTATGTTCACGTCACTCTATAACAGCAGTGGAAGTTCAGTGGTTCAAATGGCACTGAGCACTATGGGACTAAACTTCTGAGGTCATCAGTCCCCTAGAACTTAGAACTACTTAAACCTAACTAACCGAAGGCCATCACACACATCCATGCCCAAGGCAGGGTCCGAACCTGCGACCGTAGCGGTCGCGCGGTTCCAGACTGTAGCACCTAGAACCGCTCGGCCACTCTGGCCGGCGGAAGTTCTGTGTTCACGTGTTCCGTCACAGTGTGGGTGTAATTGAATACAATTGTTTTTCGTGTCTTTTTCATTTCACTTTTTCCTACGGTATGTTATAGTGGCTGCTCACTGTTTCTCTCTATGTTGGCGTTAATATTTTAGAACCCAAATTTAATTTTCAGACAAGGAGAGCCAGCAACGGGAGACTCCAACGCCCCCAAGTCACTAGTTGTGCACTTGAGAAAGTGCGGATAATGCAGAAACTATGAGGCTACGTGTTGTGACCTATTACAGCTAGAGAAACACTAATAGCAGATTAGAAATAATGACGACAGAAAAACTACCCTGAGGCACCGTATTTAAAATAAAAAAAGCCAGTATCGTGCATTACATTATGGATGTGAGAGTTTGGGTGTGGGTTAGAAACAATGGCAAAACAGAATGAGTGTACTATCCGCCACGCTCTCGCCAGAAGTACCACGGATCAACGAAAGCAAACAGCTAACACTGAGTAAAATAGTATCATGTGTTCTTTCTTAAGACACAACCTGCGTTCTAAAAAGAGCAGATCTTTAAATGAAAAATTGGTTCAAAAAATCAGATACAATTCTGAGAGCTAATTTTTTTACTTCTTAAAACATCGGCGTGAGTTTTTACAACATGATTCAATACGGTGAAAGGAAAATTTTGATACCTTCTCGTGTTCACAGCGACTTGTGCGCCGGAAAGGACGTATTTTTGAACATGGGCGCGGTGTAAGCAGATTGTGGGAAGAGGCGACGACAAAGCTTACGTCGCGACGCAGATTAATACCCGAGACGAAACTCGACACCTTCGGGTGGCAAGTCGACTCGGAGGGATTTCCAGCCTCTTCTCGAACGTTGCTAAGGCCTTCACGTGTGTGGCTCCGACGCCCTGGGGATAAGAAGCCCAGGCACGCTGCTAAGGCACACGAGGGACACAATGTATTTAAAATACAGGGGTACTAAAAATGATATATCCGATTCAATATATCCTGAAGTCTCACATGTACGATTATGATAGGTGCATGAATAGAGCCGTAGACACATATAGTTTGCCTTGTGCCCACCAGCTGGTTGTTTGGTTGGTTAGTTTGCGGGGATTGAAGGAAACAGACTATAAAGGCCATCGGCCCCGTGCGCACCAGTAGGCATTACGATCGCGGTGCCTTGACAGAACAGCGACAAAGCAAGAATAGGATTAGAGCGTGGTCCTCACTTCTATAAAAGATTTGTCGAATAATTTCAGCAGTGTAATATGGCTCAGTGCAACACAACCATTTCAGGACTTGACCAGTAGCAACACAATAACGCTTGGAGAGTTTTCACACAGGTCGGCGTTGCGTAGCAGTGTTCGTGAGGTGCACAACGCAATCATGCGCGCTGCCTCCCGAGTAGACAACGCCGGTTGTCGGAAGTACAGACGCCTCGCTGGCAGCTTTACTGTACGCCGACGCGTCTCTAGGCAGGTCATCATTTCTCGGCGCAGTGGCTGCTTTCTACCGTTACTCGTTTGTGGCGACGTGCTACGAAAGGCAATAGCCGAGCAGGGGGATTGTTCTCGGCGGCTTGTGATCAGCGGTAACTGGCTGCGCTCGCTGGCTGAACACAAATGATCAGGCCGTTCACAGGGTAGTCTGGTCCGCACGCCGCAACGTCCTACTATGGAGACTCGCTATTGCTTCGCGCTGCATGTGGCAAAGTAACGGATACTGCAATTCGTAGACAATCTTCTTAATGAGGTACTCTCAGCGTGTATTCATGCACTTTAGACTGACGATTTATAACGAATTTGGTCACTCTCGACGACACTTGGTTAGCAATAACAAGGTATAAAATATACTCAGATAACAGGTTCTACATAAAGATAATTTATTCTGAGTATAGGTTACGTTGGGAAGTACGCAGAGATCTCAGACAACACAAGGAGTTTAAGCATTCTACAATTACTCAGACGATTTCCGTGATTCTAAATGATAAACTCGCAATCATCTATTGGAGGACGACGTTGTGAATTTTTATCACTGGTTAAAAATTTCAACCATACGCTGTTAGAAAGACGAGAGATGACAGAATGATTCTCAACTCTGGAGGAGAGTGTGTGCTGATTTTAAACTTCTTGGCACGTTAAAACCGTTTGCCGGACCGGGACTCGAAAGGAGGAGACATGCAAAAGTAAGGACCATCCGTCATGCGTCGTGTTGTGACTTGCGGAATATGGGTGCAGATGTAGACGGTGGAATGCTAGTCGTGTCTTGATGGGCTCTGTAGAATATTGGCTTCGAGTCCCTATCCAGCACATAGTTTGAATCTGTTACGAAGTCTCAAAAGGAGAGACGACAGCGTCCAGTCATGGGACCAGAGTGTTCTTCAATGTCCTCCATTAAATTCCAAACCACCGAGTAATGTATATATATATATATATATATATATATATATATATATTTGTTTTGCTTTTGCTGCCACATGTCACTGTTGACAGATGCTAAGTGGGAGGCTAAGAACTTCAATTTGTATCCGGGAGAGTGAAGTCCATATTGACATTCTTCGTCAAAATTCACCATTTCGTTCAACAATTTCTTACCTTTCTGCCTTCCACATCTTCCTCATTCTACAACAACCTCAATATCGACGACGCATTGCAGTGTAATCGCCATGCCTTCTCATTCTTCTTCTTACTTCTGATACTTGCAATAGAGATCCCCCTACGTCATTTTAATGTCAAAGTTAAATCGTGCACTTGCTTAACACTTCTTCGGAGCACCGAATGATGTTGCTATCTTCTGTATTTCAATCTACCAACATAAATGGAATTACACCACAGCTATATACGTACCACATCATCTACATTTCATGGAAAGGGAGCAGGACTCATTCTCAGATAGAAATTACAAAAGATTGCTTTCCGCCAGCGTTCATTAATGATGTGGACACCAACTTTTAGTAACCAGTCTCCGCGGCAGTGTAAATAAATTTCATCACTCTTCAACAGTGTACCTTTATGAAACATTATATGTAAATATGTGCGTAATGAACTACCCAGTTCCTGAAAATCTTGCCATTTGACTTTCAGAAGGATGATCGAATAAGAAAACTCACGGAAGCCAAAAGCGTCGCTGACACTTCTCCATTACTGCAGAGTCATGTTTCATATTCACACGCGTATAATTGGAATTGTAGACTTTGGCGTGATAGAACTGCCAGCGTTTCGGTTACTGTTGCAGACAACCATCATTAGGGCGCTTACTTGTAATGTGTTGTTGAATCTGTCTCGCCAGTTGTCACATACCAGGGACGGACTGGCATCCAGTGCCCCCTACCTCTGTATATCATTTGACGTAATAACGAAGACGCATACTCATATTAAAAAGAAAACCAGATGCTGCTTTATTTATGGGTGCATTAATCAGTCGCCACAACTCATATCGCTGTGCTTGTCTTTGTGTCTAACAGTTTTCTTTGTCTGTCATGTTCCACTAAATGGTCTTAAAATGCTCCAAGCGACCGTCTTTCCACGCGCTGTCCACCACTCGTCCGCTGTGCTGGGACGTGTCTCCGTGTCCCATCAATTTGTGCACCCCCTGGCTCCATCGAAGCGGCGCTGTCAATATTTGTACGACCTGAGGAATTCGGATATCAGCGCGACCGTGGACACGAACTACGGAGGAATGCTTCTGTAAACGTGTCCCACCTTCCGCTGACTTCTTTATCAATACCGCGACGTACCGAATGCCGGCGACAACTTTGTTCGGTGCACAGTAGTGGAGAGGATTTGTGATGTTACACCTCGCGTGCCCTCCGTTTCTGCTAACAAATGACACCAAACGAAGAAGATACCATACCGTGTGGCTTTGAAAACATCTGGCTCGATCCTACTTGAAAGTGTTAATCAAGCAGCCCTTTTGAAAATTGATTAATCGAGGCTAATCATGGGGAAGCAGGTGAGTAAGAAGTGAAGTATCACAATCATGACAATGGAGAGAGTTCAAATTCGACTCTTACTTGCGATATATTCTGCATTCAGGAGTTACAAGGCAACAAAAAACAAATATTAATCTCTGAAATCGAGAGGAAAGAGTGCACTATTGTCAAGTTCACAACTTATCAAACATCAGTTAAAATAAAAGTTCCAAAACATGTAATCAATGAAGCCCAAATAAGGTTGGGACGAGCGAGGCAGAGAAATTTCATCACAGCAACAGTGGAGCATAATGACGCGTTACTCAGCCTGTGGGTCGTAGCATCTCCCCGCGATCTGCCGGGGGGCGGGCGGTTGTCCATGAGGTCCTCTTGTGATAGACACGGACGTTATGTGCCGACTGCTCCAGGACACCGACAATAGTGGGCCTGAGTTATCCTGCGGGGTCCCATTTTAAAACTCTCCCAGCGAGGAAACATTAGTCTGTCAGCGTAGGTACTATTTCCTATTCGCACCCCAAACGGGCATACCTACAAAAATGTTTGTCTTACTAGCGAGTTCTAAGGGGACTCTTCAGATCTGTTAAGAGACATCCATTGTCCTGCCTTCTGTTTAACACAACCTTCGAAATGATTATAAGAGATGCGGGCATTATTGCAAGGGGGTTATCCAGTACAAGTCAGTTCAGGTTCTGGCATATGTAGAACATGTTGATATAATTGCAAGAACGCCAAGAGCAATGAAAGAAGCCTTTACAAGTCTTGAAAGACCTGCTAGGAAGATAAACCTATAGAGAAATGAAGAGAAAATTAAGTGCATTCGTGTAAATAAGAAATGTTATTCAAATGAACCACCATTCGTAGCAACTGGTTCATGAAGTTAAACTTCGCGTGTAGTTTCACTTGCCTTGGATCACAACTAAACTGTAAGAACAGTGTCAGCTCTGAAACACAAAAACGAATATTGTCCACCAACAAGTGCTACTGTGGCCAGGGAAACTAACGTTATGATGCATGAAGTTTTAATAGCTCCAGTGCTAACATGTGGTGTTGAAACATGGACACAAAATCCGACAAAAACAACTGGGCATATTTGAAAGGAAGATCTTGAGACTAATTCTTGGTCCAGTGGTAGAAAATGGTATCTGGAGGAGGAGATTCAGTTGTGAATTATATATTCTGTTTAATGAACCATACATTTTCAGCTAAATTAAAGTAAAAGGCTGGAATGGGCAGAACATGTACTGAGAGCAAAGGACAGAATCATTAAGAAGACATTCAGCGCAGTGCGAGGAGGAGCCAAGAGAGCTGGAAGACCAAAGCTAAGGTGGGAAGAAAGTGTCAGAGACAAGATAAGGAAAGCTGGAATTGAGAACTGGAGGAGATCGGTACTAAACAGTGAAAAATGGAATAATCTTCTACAGAAGGCCGGCCGCTGTGATCGAGCGGTTCTAGGCGCTTACGTCCAGAACCGCGCTGCTGCTATGGTGGCAGGTTCGAATCCTGCCTCAGGCATGGGTGTGTGTGATTTCCTTACGTTAGTTAGGCTGAAGTAATTCTAAGTCTAGGGGACTGATGACCTCAGATGTTAAGTCCCATAGTGCTTAGAGCATTTGAACCATTTCTACAGATGGGTAAGGGTCACAATGGGCTGTTACGCCCATCATGACGATGGTTAATGTGACCTTAGCGTCCTTCTTCGAACCAAGGAGCTTTGCGACCACCAATGATTATAGTCTGAAAAAAATTGCCTTAAGATTTTGCTGGTCCAAAATTGCTCACGTACAGAGCGAATAATGTTGAGTAATTTCTGCTCTTCAAGAAATTTTTCCACCCATACAGTGACAGACTTTGGATCCCCGTCTACATACTTCCATCTAGTCAGTTATTATGAGCCGCTATTCTTCGTTTTCTTGGAAGCCAGTGCTGTTCAACCTCCTTTCCCTCTCCCCAAACCCAACCCGTATTCACAACATTTATTTGCAGTCTTCATTGTTATTTCGTGCTGTTACTTCGCGTTGAAAACACCTTCTACCACGAAGAGTCTGTGCAGATTCGAAATTCGATACGTCCTTATTCACTGTTCCCCGTGTGTGGTGCTCACATTTCTCGACGATGATGCTTAGTTTCGTCATCAAGTACCCTGATACTATTTCCCGGAGCAAAACGTATTCTTTAACGTCACACCGCCTTAATCAATCTCTTGACGCAGAAAGCAATTATGCCGCGTATTAACTGACAAAACTCTAGACGGCCGGACGCGCACGCGAGGATAGTCCTGCGCCGTAATTCGACGCCGACAGCCCCGCGAGACCTACCGACAATCAATCCACGGCCATGTCGTCCTCAGCCGAACTGACCCACGGGCTGTCCGTGTCCGGCGATGATGCCCGCTGATGAACGGAAACCGCGATTAGTGCTGCTGCCGGCCGTGATTGATGGACGATACACGGGGTAATTGGACACCTGCGTGAAGAAAGAGGAATATTTCCCGTCGAACCGCCGACGGGCGTTATTAATGACCGTACTGAGTCGGGGTGAAGCCAGTAAATAGCCGCGGGCAGTGCAAGGAGATCACCACCGACCGTAATTGAATGTGGAAGCTTTAGGAACGGGGATTGATCCTCTAATCGTCTTTCCATCTTGACCAAATTCAAAAATCGTGTCACAGCGATGTGGTAAGAGTATCCTAAAGGCTAAGCTATTCAGTTTTATAGTCAGAATTTCAGTGTTCAGCACTGGAAACGCTAATAGGAACAATCTTAATTTACACGACCTCATTGGTGCACAGTTGAGAATAAATTAATACCAGAATGAGATTTTCACTCTGCAGCGGAGTGTGCGATGATATGAAACTTCCTGGCAGATTAAAACTGTGTGCCGGACCGAGACTCGAGCTCGGGACCTTTGCCTTTCGCGGGCAAGTGACCTTAGCGTCCTTCTTCAAACCAAGGAGCTTGGCGACCACCAATGATTATAATCGGAAAGACTATAGAGCACTTGCCCGTGAAAGGCAAAGGTCCCGAGTTCGTGTCTCGGTCCGGCACACAGTTTTAATCCGCCAGGAAGTTTAATAAATTAATAGTTCAAAGGATGTTATGAGCCGCACTTAAAATACTGTCTTCAACCCTTTAGTTCTGTAAATGCCTTACATTTTTACATACTCAACTATTTGACTGCTGTATTCTATATACGTACTTCCTCTGCTACAATTCGCATAACTGTAGCTTCTAAAATGACGATCTTTAGAGTTTAGACCTTGTCACAAGATAGGTCCGACAGAAATGCCTCTTCTTCATCCACTGGTGCTCCAAAATTCCACTCTTGCTTCGGTTTTCTGTAGGACACCATCATTTATAAAAGTCCTTGTCTTTGCTTTTCTCAAAATCGTCCTATAGTATATCCTCTCCGATGCTTGGAGTAGTACTTGCTCAGCGTCTCCGGAAGTCCATTTGTCGTTCACAAATAAAAATACTTTGGGGCTTTTTTAGTTCTGTTGTTGTGTTCTTTGAAGTGTGTGTCAACCGTGTCTTTCAAAATATTCTGAATCAGGCTCAGCAACCGGTCAATATTGCCTCTATCATTATCAGTTGTCGTTAGCTTAGAAAAAAACTCTAAGAAAAATTTTCTCTATCGTTACGCACGATGCAATTGCTTACGTTCTGTATTCTTTACATTGTTTCTACTTTACTATCACCTGTTAATGCTCTTTTGTGCAGAACAGATGCAACCTGGCAAGATTTCCGTCTGTTGTTTTAATTTTAGACACCAGTGTATTATATTTCATGCTTTCTGAACAAAACTTGAAAATTTAAAAAAAAATTTAGACAAGGAGATCAAATGATTTGTGTTTGTCTAAAAGAAAGAAATAAAATAGATTAGAGAAATATTTCACGCGCCTTTTAAAGTTGCCGACTGAGAATTTAAAGTTCACGATTTATCTTAGAATCATAGAATTTTAAAAAGTACTAGAGGATATTTCTCTGGTGCATCTCAGATTCTGTTCGAGCATCATGAACGGCATGTCAAAAGATATCAGACTTCACATTTTATGCACTCACCTACAAGTTTCGAGTTACTTAATTTTGTGTTGTAATACGTCCCAACAGTAATTTCCATTACTTCCATCACGAATTTTGTTGACTTATGGTTTTCTTCAACGAGCCCCTTATCATCGCCACATTGCAGCGTGTCTATAGTATCGCCTTTTGTCTTAATGCTGATAGTTTTATTTTACTGAATCCACGTCTCTGAACGTACAGCTGTCTGAATCAGGAGGAAACAAAAAACTTCAAATGAACAGATGCTGTTTTCTTTACCATATCCGACATACAACTGCCTGAAAATCATGGCCGTCAGTCCTTCTTCACCAGCAATCAATGCCAATGCAACAAAAGCGACATTAGTCTGCGTAGTATTGACTTAACTGACCATTTCAACGGGCTGTATTATTGATGGCCGACTCATCGGTCTAGTTGTTTGAGATAACCGTCTTAATAGAGTACGGTGTCTTGATTTGCTTCAAAATGTGTTACCAGAATAGTTGGACAATATTTCTTTGGAATCACGACGTCGTTTGTACATTCAGCAAGACGGAGATCCTGCACATTCCATTTGGCCAGTGACACAGAACCTCACTGGAACGTATCCTGCAAGTTGTATCGGTCGGTTTAAGAACGAATGTTACAAGCGCAAACAGATAGCAAAGGAGGAACAGCTCGCTCGAATTCTACATTCTTGTGCTCAGGTAAAGGACCGTGTGAATAATCTCAGATCAGCATTACAGCGGCTGTCTACAAGAGCTGCAAAATGCACTGCAATTGACGGTGAACTTTTTGAACTTCTTTCGTCAGCAAATGTACACAATTAAACGGAACATTAGATCACAATGTTTCATTTACTATCATCTGCATTTGTCGTGTTCCCCACTATTTTCATTGGTTTGCTTGCAAACTGGTAAGAACAGGACATATGTTCATGTGACTTTTCTTGTTTGGAATCACTAATACTATCACCCCTCAAAGGATGTATCTTTCCTCCCGACTGAAGGCGCCCATAACCGGGGGCAAGATGAGGTGGGAGGCACGGCAAAATAAGTAGAGCGTGAAAAATGGAGAGAAAAATGCGTGGAATAACCACAAGTGAAAGGACAACAAACGAAGACTAAAAAGAGAATGGAAGTGGTATCAGAATAGAACGTTTGCGACGTCCAAACAGTAATGAGCTGGCTATGTAGCTAGATTGGAAGAAGAGTGATGGACAAAGAACGCCCTAAGAAAGAGAAAATAAAACAATCGATGACCACTTCACAATTGTCTTGCCTGCGTTGGATGGACTTCATAACAGTTTACTAATTTCGACTCTGTACCATTCATCAAGAAAACCAGCATGTTGTTACAAAACCTCAGTCAGTGAGTGATCTAGCGTCCATCTTGGGCACTTGATTTCAAGTGGCCAAGATGAGCGCTGTATGAATGTCTGGTGTGTTGCTTTCGTATGTAGATACTGGTTCTCATGCTGATTCATACTATTCGCAACTAATACACTGTTACAAAGTCCATCCAGTGAGATCAGGACAGTTGTGAATAAAGTATTTTTCAAAGTAGATCATCGCTCCAATTTGACAGTGTCAAATTTCATCGGTCTCAAGAGGTCTTCTTTCCAAATTGGATTTAGCAAGGTAAATTAGAGTTTAGCGCCCCTTTGGCCTTGATGTAATTAGAGTAGCTCACTTCGACGAGGTTGTGGAAGGAGATCGGCCTTTCCCTGCTCCATTCGCAATGACACAGAAGCAAGCTGGTGCACTTGCTGGAGCAATAACACCCGCGGGTATGAGGATTCACGCCAGACCCTTCCAGCCAGCACCCGGACACCAGAGTGGCTGATCCAATGCGAGTGGCCCGGGTTAGCCTGCTGCTCGGTGGGTTGTCCGACGCGGATGACACGACGCGGAGACCCTCCCGAGGTCGGTCGCCCCGCTGGACGCGCTACAGATGGCGCGCGCGGCGCTACAAGATGTACTCGGCGGGCTCACCGCCCAGGCTGCCGTGTCTCGTAATAGCGGCCATCCGTCTGGGGGCCACCTCTTATCGCCAGATCCGGATGGACTCCCGCCCCCCCTGCGAGCCGGCGCGTTACGAAAGGGAAAGCGCCCGCCGCGTAATCACCATTTGTCTCCCTTTTTGTGCAGCCAGCCGTCTCAGATATAATAGACGGGCCACTGCTACAGAATTAGTCAAGACTCTCGTCCAATTTGGAAACCTTTCTTCCTCGCTCTTTCGAAACAGTCGTTTTTTCGGACTGTCTGGACAATGGCGTCAGCGCAACAGTTCTCTTACTCCTCATAGTGATTTACGGAACCGTGCGCCTCGGTGATAAATTGCCAGATTTCGGATCCAAAGGTCACTGGTTCGTTTATCCGTCAGTCATGGGATACATATCTGTCAGTTATCACCTCTTTCCCGTCTCTCAATGTTTGTTAATGTGACTCTACGTTGAATTGCCGGTACTCTTGTAACTGGCTTCGTAATTCAGTACAAGGTAACAGCATACCTAGTTCACAGAGTGGTGCTCGCTAACACAGAAGGAAGTCGGTTTTACGCTGTTCTGTGGCGCTCGAAAGTGAGGGCATTCGAATTCTAGTGATGGATAAAATTTACACTGCCGGTATTTGGCCGGCAAGGGGACCGGAGATAGTGGTGGTGTAGAGTTCCTGACCACCAGTCTTGGCGCCAGTGTCCTGAATTAATTCTAAATTGCTCTGCACTGTCTCACGAAGTGAGGATATGTGACACTGCTGTGGAAAGGGACGTTAAGTTCGATGGCACCCTTTCCTCGTCATCACCATACAGCACAAACATAACGCTACACTATTCATTCATCCGTTACACCCACTTACACTCCATAAATACAAATGCGACACAACTCTCACACATCCGTAAGGGAAGGGACCAACGTGCGCGGAGGAATAACACCCAATAGGCGGCTGAACCGACTCCGTAGGATATTTCAGCCCAACATTGCCAAAAGGCATTTACATTTTTTTTACGTAATTCCACTTTCAGTTCATGCGCAGCTCCCCACGTGGGTATATGGCAATACATTTCGAATTCCAGCCGTGTTTAACTCGACCAACCCGCGTAGGTGGTTTCTAAACCTGGGAGGTAAGAGAGAATATATCGGCTGACGGTCTGGTCGCCTAGTAACACAATACATGAACGGTTAAAACACGAAGTAAAGTTCGCATATGTGATTCGTGAAAGATGGCTCAGATGACTTTCCCTCTCCTGTAAGTGATAGTTATGAAACGCGATAACGCGAATATATAATAATGTCGTGTGACGAGGGCCTCCCATCGGGTACACCGATCGCCTGGTGCAAGTCTTTCGATTTGACGCCACTTCGACGACTTGCGTGTCGATGGGGATGAAATGATGATGATTAGTACAACACAACACCCAGTCCCTGAGCGGGGAAAATCTCCGACCCAGCCGGGAATCGAACCCGGGCCCTTATGATTGACAGTCTGGTACGTTGACCACTTTTTTATAATAATCTGTATTGAACAAACTAAAATTACATATATATTCACTATGCAAAAGTTCTTTAAGGTACTATTTAAACATATACAAATGACTTAGTTAAACAAAAAAATATCAAAAAAACATTAAATACTACAAAATATAACATATTCTGTCTTCTTTCTTTTTTTATTTGTTTTTTGGTCGATGCATGAGAACGTGGATAAGGGTGTTGCATCATGTGACAGGTAGGCATGGCACACCCCAACTTTGAGGGGGGTCAGGGAAGACGCTGCGGAGACAACCGGCAAAAGTTTGTCGGTAAGATGGTTTTCGGGTGAGGGTGCTATGCGCGGTCACAACTTTGTACCAGAAGTCAAGGACTGTATGCGGACCACTCTGAAAGAGGTATTCTAAAGCCTGTCCTCGAAACCAGATTAGGGTATGGTGCTTAGCAAGAGGGTAGTGAAGCGTCTGGGGCAACAACAGGAAATCCGGGGTTACCGTCGTTGGCGGGGCATGGAGGTAAAAGCCCACGATTCGTTGGATGAGGAGCCACACGTTTTGTTTCAGGGGGCACGTAAGACGGTGCTCGTCGGTGTCTTCGAGCTGACAGTCAGGGCAGAGTGGGGAGGTGGCCAGTCCTATGCGATGAAGTCGACTATTAGTCGGGAATTTGCCATATACTAAAACGTACCAGAGTGCAGACACAGACGACGGTAAAAAGGGTGCATGCACACACCCCCAAACCGTTCGCCAGTTAAACCACTCAGCTAGCGAGGGTGGAGAATTGAAACAACACGAATTCCTGGATCAAAAAGTATTATCTGCTAATGCAGTAAATAAAAGGAAAACCATCCGTTGGCCGACTGAGCTGTTTGGGTCTCGGTTCTAAAGAAGGTACGGGCATAACACTCACGATAGAACCGTTCCTTGTGGTGCTTTTGTCTTTTCTGGGCGGGTTGACACTTTACGGCGACCATTAAAGTAGAAGAAATCAGTATTCGCAAATCAGTTGTGTCTTTTTTGCACACAGTTTTTTGTAACCCCTCGTCGCCAGCTTCGTAAAGGCGTCGTCGCTACTGCTGTGGAGGCCGAGTTTGTGAGTTCATGAAACGGCTTCTAGTGCAGTGCTTCGCTAAGACAATTTCTTGCTGCTACTGGTACTCAGCTATGCCACAGAGTCAGGTAACAGGATAGGAGAACAACACTCCAACAAATTAGTAACAAAGTCACACAAATGAGTTAAAAGGTTTACTTATCTTTGTGCCTTGTTGAATGATTAAGTGTGCAACACTGATTGTAATATAACACAAAAAAGAACTTCAATGGGTATGTGCAAATAATCGTAGTTAGACTTCACAATACATAGCAAATGCAATTACAACAACTGTCTGTTCAATTCTAAGAGTTCAATAAACGACGGTTCGTTGTTGTCTGGTCATTGGCGGATTGTGCTCTGCCAGCAATTGGCCGAGGCGAAGTCGATATTTTCATCTTCAGCGCCGCTCGTGGCGCTAGTGGAACACCGGCAAGTGACGAGTTTCTATGGCAATGGCACCAGCTCGCATCTTTGCGCCCGTATTTTGTCCGGACGACACAGCACCGTTAACGATAATTTAGGAGGAAACACGCCAAATTTTTACTGAAGGGGAAAATACTTATAAGAGGTAGGGTGCTAGTTAGGGAAAGTAGCTAAGTAAGGTATCTCGTGACCTGTCGTTGAGTCTTTCCCGGCGGATTCAATCGGGAAGAACAAACGAAACCAAAGATGCACTTACTGCATTTTTAGGCGTCCAGTTTAAACGCTACGGTAATACTACGTTGGTCGTGAAGCACATTTAGAAAATTTTCAAAGTGTGACTGCGTTCAAAAATGTTTATTACTGAGTTTGGGGAATCAGTGTTACACGTTAAGTGTTCAACCATACTACACCATCAGCACATTCTTCACATAATTGCGGATATTATTGACGAATGTAGTATAGAGAGGAGAAAATTTTTTTAGAACATGTCTCTCACAACCAAGCGTTTGTCATCCCCCTTGATGAATTCCTTTCTGTTCTTCGAAACGGAACAACTGTATCTCGCGGAAAGTGGTTCAGAGAACTGCTTACATAACTCCACATCCGTTGGAGGGGTAGGCGCCCTGCCCGTATTCGAAAGAGGGTTGCAGTAATTATTTTGCTTCTCCAAATGCATCAACAATAAGAAAGGGGGATGTGCTAAAAGTGAACGCGGGGTGCCTTCGGCTTTCGGGTGCAGTGCCCTGCCATGTTTGGTTGTAAGACCCGTTGTTGGATTTAAACTTCGCACTTACTGCTCTCTTCAGTTTTCCAGCGAAGTTTAAGGGGTACTGAGCTCCATTTGTCTCTCCGATTGTTTCCACCCCACGTACAGTAGTGCAACGCAAACTCTTCATTCCTCATATGATCTAATCTGTTTATGAACGTAAACACGTCATGGTTGCGTTCCTATAACGGAGAATGTCGTTCTTTAAACTTTTATGGAGATTCACTCTAATGTGACCTCTTGGTGGATAAAGACAAATGATTCTTTGTTACAGTTGTTCCCCCAACAGTGGTATTTATCCATTAGACAATCAATATCCGTAGATATTTATAGGAAGTGAAAGGTAGTGGGGGACTTAAATCTCGAAAACGGTGGCGAGGATACCCGTACCAGGAACGTACAGTAGCAGAAACCATCCAGTTCGAATATTCGACGGACAGTTTATTTCCATCATCATAATCAGCATCTTGTTCTTTTTCTTCTTTCTATCACACAGGTCTCCCACCTCTATATCCATGCACACTTTATGAAAGGTACACTAGCTTTCTAAAAGTTAATGAACCCTCCCAATCATATTGATTGTATCTCACATCCTTGATATAATTAGCCTAACCAAAAGTTGATGTTGGATAAAAATATAGCTGTCTTCCTCAACTACTTCCATCGTCAGTGAGTGTCCCGCCTCCCTGACTAATTTCCATCAGTGCTTCATTTAGACGATTTGCAATAATAAAATGTCAGGGATGTCTTATTACAGCTGCTATTTGTACTCTTAAATAGCTAGTTTCTGACCGTGAAGCAGACTTCCAACCCAACCAAGGAAACCATCCAGAGGGTAAAGATATTTGAACATCTGCTTGTTGTGAAGCTTTACTGGTGGTAAATTAAGACAGTTACCCACACAGGAACAAACAGTTCTGTGTATAGATGTGTGTATTCACTTTATTTTTAGAGTGAACGAATACTTTAACATTTCGCTTCGAATTACGATCTAATAACTTGCAGGGCTAGTCAGTTATGCCATTCTAACACGTTATGGAAATCCTGTTGGTAAGGACGGACTAATCCATAACCTGCACGTACAGCAGGCTTAACTGCAGTACCGAGTGAGGTGGCGCAGTGGTCAGCACACTGGACTCGCATTCGGGAGGACGACGGTTCAATCCCGCGTCCGGCCATCCTGATTTAGGTTTTCCGTGATTTCCCTAAATCGCTCCAGGCAAATGTCGGGATGGTTTCTCTGAAAGGGCACGGCCGAATTCCTTCCCCGTCCTTCGCTGATCCTACGAGACCGAAGACCTCGCAGTTTAGTCTCTTCCCACAAGCAACCCAATCCTAACTCCAGTAAAATTCGATTTATGTGGGCATGTAAGAAAAGTATAAAATAGCGAGATGCTGTTTCTCTGTTGATCTCAGATACGGAGAGCCTCAGATCAGGTTAACGGGTAAAGACCCCAATTACATCTGCAGAGGAGATGAAGACAATTGGTACGGTGCAGTTAACAGACGAGGCAATGTATCTTTCTGAGAGTTAGTGCAAAAAGGAACCACTGTCACGAGTGGAAGGGCTAAGGGAGTGAACCTCCAACAGAGAATCCGCGGAAGCGTTAGGCTTAGCAAGCCAGTTGAAGGGGTGAAGAGCTTTCAACCGTAAAGTGAGCATCGGAAGGTTCATGAACCATCTACTCGGATTGCTGAAAGGACTGTCCGATGACAAAGTTGGTGATGTAAGCAGTTGCGAATGACGATAATGGGAGACTAGGAAAGCATAGTGGACTCTTGCGAAGCAAGCCCAGGAGTTTTGTAAGGGTACAGCAGTCGATTATGGCTCACCGTGTCCAAGGGTGTCTCGGAGCTGGTGGTTGCGGCCTGCGGGCAGAGAGGAGGCGGCGAGAGGTAGGGTTCGCTAATTGCAGCGACGGCCAGGTACACGTGTATCCGCTTGTAAGTGGCGCCGCAGGCGCGCCTGCCCTATGCAAATGCGATAAGCTGCCTCTGCGCAGCCGCCATCGCTCACACGCAGAGTGAACCGTCCACGGCAACAGGTGCGCTGGTCAGCCAGCCACAGAGCTACCTGCTAGCCTTCGGCAGCCTCCTAAACGAAAACACGCCGCTGCCAGCGAGCGGAACATCGCGCGAGTAGCGCGGTTCATACTGCCGAGAATTTACATCTATATCAACATACAGACTCTGCAAACAATTCTGAATCGTTTGACTGCGGGTCTTCATTAGTGCACCACATTTCACCTTTTCTTCTCCTTTCAACAGCGTATTGTGTATGAGAATATGACTGCTTAAATGCCTCTGTGTACGTTGTAATTATTGGAATCTTGTCTACGTAGTCTAACAATACCACCACTTGCAAAGTAGGTTAGAAATCAGATTAATAATGTTGCTCACACAGCATATGTTCGCTTTATTGGGCAACAACAAAGTTATTGACTGTGGATGGTATCGTCAGAATGGAAATAATGAAGTCACTGTAAAAAATTCATTAATTTTGGCACCTATCTTGAATGGATTCCCACGTAGATTTCGTCGGAGTTGTTATGGCTCATCTTGTTGATTCCAGGGTGATTCCACTTTGACTGTTAGAAGGTCCAGATCTGTATTTTAGCAATATTTGAAGACCTAACAAATGCATTTTTCAGGAAATTCTCAATGATCAAACAATCCCAGATCAGAACAATGGTATGATAGAAATAATTTTTGACTTGGTGTTCGCGATCCGCCGGCCGGAGTGGTCGAGAGGTTCTAGGCGCTACAGTCTGGAACCGCGCGACCGCTACGGTTGCAGGTTCGAATCCTGCCTCGGGCATGGATGTATGTGATGTCCTTAGGTTAGTTAGGTTTAAGTAATTCTAAGTTCTAGGGGACTGATGACCTCAGAAGTTAAGTCCCACAGTGCTCAGAGCCATTTGAACCATTTTTTTTGTTCACGATCCACATTTTTATTAAACTTCTTGTAAATTTACATATACTTCTTCTTAATTGTCACATCATTAAGAAAACAGTTTTGTAGCAATCTTCATATATTTAATTTCCACTTTAACCAAAGACATGACTTGACTGTTCTTTTACAAAGCGAAATAACAACTTAACTTCTGCAAAGTGAAACAAAGACTGCTCTGTGCGCATTCGCGCCAAAACGGATACAAGTAAGTCAAAGATCATGACAGTCTCACAGAAATGAACACACACAAGAACCATATCACTATAATATATCGATACATCGGAGTACCTATACATTAATAAAACCAAATGTGAATATTGTCACAAAAATATGTCTGTTACTTCGCAGAAAAGTAGTACGATATTACTGGTATCGAGAACTGGGGTTGGAGTGCCGTAATGGTCACGTAAATAAAGAACCATTACAGTAGCCTCTACGGGATCTATTTAAATACGTTCACGGGGTTGTTGGGACTTCCTTAACGAGTCTATCAATTCAGCTTTTTCGCCTTTCGTTCTGACCTTATTGTACACATTCAGTATCCTCTGTTAATCCTATTTGGTGTAGGTCCCACACACTTGAAGAATAATCGAAGGCCGGCCGCTGTGATCGAGTGATTCTAGGCGCTTCAGTCCGGAACCGCGCTGCTGCTACGGTCGCAGGTTCGAATCCTGCCTCGGGCATGGATGTGTGTGATGTCCTTAGGTTAGTTAGGTTCAAGTAGTTCTAAGTCTAGGGTACTGATGATCTCAGATGTCCCACAGTGCTTACAGCCATCTGAATCGTTTTTTAAATAATCGAAGATGGCACGCACGAGTGTTTTGTGAGCAGCCTTCTTTATAGAATCACTGTTAGCCCCTATTCACCTCCCATTAGAGATACTGCAACACTTTTGTACAGGGTGTAACGGCTATAAGTGCAGATATTTCTTTTGGTGACTGAGAACCGTGTACTGAACAACATTACACCACTGTTTCCAGACTCATAATTACAGTTATTACAAATCGTATGCTTTTAAGTTTTTATAACTCCAAGAGCAAGCTATGATGCTTGTTTTCCTCTGGGCAGCAGCTCAGGTGTTGAAGTGTGGAAGCGAAATGATCAGTCTATACTAACAGGCGAAGTCCTCCTAGTAGAGCATTTATGGCCGTGCAGAAAACAACAGGACGTGAAGTTTGTGACGTTTTTATGGGAAGACTTCGACAGAGAAAAAACAACCAACCCAGTGATGTATGTACGTACCATGTATAAAAATATCTGCACTTACGCGTTATACCCCGTACTGTGATAGTTATTCGCAGGACTGCTCTCTGTCTTCTTCAAATGTTCAAATGTGTGTGAATTCCTAAGGACCAAACTGCTGAGGTCATCGGTCCCTAGACTTACACACTACTTAAACTATCTTATGCTAAGAACAACACACATACACCCAAGTCCGGGAGGGAACTCGAACCTCCGGCGGGAGGGGCGTGCAATCCGTGACATGGCGCCTCAAGCCGCGCGGCTACTCCGCGCGGCAGTCTTCTTCTGTTTCGGTTAGTTATTTTCGAAAAGCGATGAAATCTGTGGGTCCGGACAGAGTTTACGATGGATCATCTGGAAAATAACTTCCAAGTGGTGTGAAAAAAAAAATGAAACTGGTGTGATTTCTAAGGTTTTCGGTTGTGATTTAGAGAAGATATACTACCGAAGGTGCAGATGAATTGACGATTCTGTTTTTTTTGCGCGATGTATTGACTTCTTAACTAGTCGTCTTCGTTTCCTACAGTGGGTTTCCTAACTTCCTGAACTTCATCCGCAACTATTGCCGTGGTTCGCGAAGGAAGTCGAGCTACATCTACATCACACTCTGCAAGCCACCGAGTGGTGTGTGACGGAGGATCTGATACCATTAACTGATCCCCCCTCACTCCGTTCCACTCGCGAAAGGCGCGTGGGAACAATAATTGTCGTAAAGCCTCTTTATTGGCTTTAATTTCTATGCTAGGTTATACTGTGATTTGAATAGCAGTATGTTGTCGGAAATAACTGACTCTTTGGGTCTAGCTCATTCACGAGAACTCCCAGCACTTGTTTCGCCCGTACGAGTTGCCGTACCAACTGTGATAAGCACTGTGTGTAAATCTTGCCTTGTGCGCACTTCACAGCTTGGCGCCCCAAGCCGCAGCTTGTATCGCTTCAGTCTTAAATCGGAATGAGGACGCGTGGTGTCGAGCCAAGTTCTGAAGGCAGAAAGTTAGAGAATTCTCTTTCGACCAACAGTCCGACACACAGTTTCAGCATTTACTTCACAATGGTTCAAATGGCTCTGAGCACTATGGGACTTAGCTTCAGAGGTCATCAGTCCACTAGAACTTAGAACTACTTAAACCTAACTCGCCTAAGGACATCACACACATCCATGCCCAAGGCAGGATTCGAACCTGCGACCGTAGCGGCCGCGCACTTTCAGACTGTAGCGCCTAGAACCGCTCGGCCATCCCGGCCGGTGCATTTACTTCGGAGCGCAATCCAATAGTCAGTGATATGTTGGTTTTGTACGAACCGTGGTGGAGACAAAGACATCTCCTGTAGCATCCTATCTCGTAGAACCGTTGTGCTGTTGGAACAAGCAGAAACACATCAGTTTCGAAAGGAAGTCATCAGCCCGTGCCCGTGGCATATTCGAATAGTTCAAATGGGAGAGCACAAACTGTGCAATCGTATAATCAATTTTTATTACCCTGTCCGATATTCGACATCTACAAATATAGTCTACATGCCACTGTACAGTGCGCAGGGGAACCGGTGCTTCGTGATGATTGTACCAAACTTGTCCTGTTCCATTCGCGCACTGGGCTACGAAAAAATGACTGTCTTTATACTTCGCTGTGCGCCCTCATCTCTTGTGGGCTTTTCTCAAGATACGCGACTGATGTAGTCTTCCTCGACAACTAGTACTCTAAATTTAGCCAACTGGGTTTGGAAGAAACAACGTCGCTTTTCTTCCACCTTTAAGTTTCTTGAACATCACAGTTAAATTTTCAGTCTCTGTGGAAATTCAGTAGAAGACGCTGTGTCATACTGTAACATTTCCAACTATTTCCTGAGAATGCTAGTAGTCTTAGTAGTTTTTTGTTGTAGCTTCTTCGTATACTGCTAGTTGCTATATTTATGCGCATTTTACTTTACAGGCAACACAAGAGTGATAAAGTAGCAGCTATAAAGAAACTTAAAATGATATATAGTGACATTTTCCTTTGCTTGATGGGCGCACTGGGTGGTGACGTAACATACCAGTCATTCAAGACGATGGGGCACGTGCCGAACACCAGTGCAAAAGTCTTCCTTTTGCAACGTTGCCTTCTTCTGTTTCGACCACAAGCAAACAAAGTTACACGCCACATCCTGAATGTGGCCATCGAAGTGGAATACAGATGCCGTTCTAGAGTTACGGCTATGTCAGCACAGCAGACAAACGCTGGAACACATGATTTGGATGTCGCACAACGGCTGTATAAGACTTAACATTCTTAGGGTACGCATTAAAGCACTGAAAATCATTTATGCGTTGCAGTTCTGTTTTATGTTGTTTTCAAATGGTAAACAAACGAGTGCAAAGGCGGCATTGACTCGCAGGCGAAGTCGGTGTTTTATTATTTTATGAATAAAACATCCTACATCACGTTTTTACTTAACGCTTTTGACCGTTTGGTTATTGCAGAAATATTTTATTGATACTGCTAGTAAATCGTTTGGTGATGATAAAAAATATCCAGAAGTAGAAAGAGAGATGGGGATAATCAGGAAGTAGTGTAAATTCAGTAAAACGGCTGATGTAATAGAGTAAAAATAAGGGCAGTATCGGAATCAGTAAGTAGATGTAAACAATGGATGCTGCGTGGGTTGAGGGACAGCACGTTTCACTAAGACGATAACATTACATTCAGTATGTGATGTCATTCTCATCAGCTTGTTACATGCACAGCGGTGCACAATTTATTATTGTTAAGTACTGTAAAAATAATGTGAGGGCAAACTATGTCTAGCGTCTTTAGCAATAGCCAACGTAGCAACTGTATTCAAAAAGCTTCGGCCGCATTACCATTTCTGGTTGGGTATCCTTTCCGTCCTCAAGTAACCGGCCAATTTCTTTCGCCGTTTAAAATTTTATTTCTGGTAGTTGTCTACATACGCGAAGAATGCGAGACTGCGCGAGGGTTCGGTCTCTGTATTAAATCTAACTGTTGTTAATAACGCTCTGTGAGGTTGAAACTAACATTAGGTTTAGTGACTCCAGACTTGGTGAAGGAGAAGATTCGTAGACGACATAACCTTTCGATGGAAAATAAGGAAGACTCCTTGAATGGAATGGACAGCTTACTTTGCACAGCATGTGGGTAGAAATAAACAAATCCCAGACGGAGACGATGTTGAGTAGCACCGTGAAGAACAAAACGTGCTCAGCGTCAGCGTTACAAATGACACAGTAGTATAAAAAGTGACAGAATTTAATTATATAAGAAGAAAGATCGCAAAAGATGATTTTAAAAAAGGAAGATTTCACAAGTAGAGTGACATAGGCGAAGAAAACTTTCTTCAGTAAATGAGTCCTACTGCTATCAAATATTGATATGGAGCTGCAAAAAAATGTATTGAAAAAGTGTACATTTGAAACACAAAATCGTATACAAGCGAAACAACGCCCCAGGGAAATAAGGTGAAGAAGAACCTGAAAGAAGTTTTACTATTGCAGAAAGAAACTAAGTAGGCAGATAGCGTACGAAATGAAAATGGACTAACAAAACTAGAAGAGGAAAAAATCTATCCGATACTAAAGGATGGAACAAGTTTGTGGGATACCTGCTACACCGTACAATAATTGTCAATTCACCGCTGGAAGGAACAGCAGACGGGAAAAACTGTAGAGGCGTATGGAGAATAGGGTAAACAAAACTAATTATATAGTACGTTAGGCGTGGTAGTGAAGTAGGGATGAAAAGATTAGCAGATGGTACAAAGATATGGTGTTCTTAGCTGGAAGATTCCGTAAGGTGATCCAATTCGCTATCAGGAAGATTGTCTTTCCTCATACACATTGACACCTTCGCTTTGTTGGGCGCTAATGACCATAGAAGTTTTGCGCCCTAAAACCACAAAAAAAAAAAAAAAAAAAAAAAAAAAAAAAAAAAAAAACCTTCGCTTTGTGAAGTGTTAGAGGAGAAACAGGCATTTTTGTTGTTGTTGTGGTTTTCATTACGAAGATTTGTTTGATACAGCTCTCCACGCTACTCTATCCTGACTCAGCCTCTTAGTTTCCGAGTAGCTATTGCAACAGACATCCCCCTGAATCAGCTTACTGCGTTCACCCCTTGGTCTCCCAATACCATTTTTAGACTCCACACCTTATTGCATTACCAAACTCACGATTTCTTGATTCCTATCAAATTGTGACATAGACGTCTTTTTTTCCCATTTCTATTCAGTACGTCCTCATCAGCTACTTGGCCTACCTATCCAATCTTCAGCATTCTTCTGCAGCATCACAAGCCAAAGGCATCTATTCTCTTCTTGCCTGAACTTTTTGTTGTCTACGTTTCACTTCCCCAGAAGGCTACACTCCAAACAAATATCTTCAGAAAAGACTTCCTAACGCTTAAATTTATGTCAGGTGTTAAAAAATTCCCCTTTTCCAAAGATGCTTTTTGTGCTTCGGTCAGACTACATTTATATCCTCTCAATTTCTGGCAGGGTTACGTCAGTTTAACTGTATTTTTCGTTATGTTGGGAATTGGCTCATGAGAGCCCGTTATTGCAGTATATCTGCATGGTATCTCTTCTTCCTTCTTGTGGTTTGTCTTCATCATCTTTTTATTTGACTGTATTTCCACTGTTACTCACTTCACTCTACTCAACACGTCTGTGGTGAAAACCAAATACTGGCAGAATTTGGTTCGTGATTACTTTTGTTGTGCCGTCCTCTGCAATCTTTTTATCGCAGGTAACACAAATACTTCTAATGGCGAATAAGCGTTCCAAAACTGGATTTGATTATACGGTGCGCCGAGCTATAAACTGGACAATTTACACCACGCGGCGTTATACGGACCGTAAAATGGCCGTCTTAAAACGATAATGACAACTCGGAGGCACAAACGTAGATTTTTGCAATTTTCTTTTACACCTAAGTTCATTAGGCGTCTTGCATCGGCAGCCTTTAATTCTCTTTTCTGCGAACAAGTAATGTGCTTATTAGCAAAACGTTTGGTTTCCTTTTTCCTCGCGCTTCTGAATTATGACCTTAGCTGAGATAATATTCGTTGCGCCTCATAAAGGTAAAGCTGAATTTGGATATAAACCGGACGCCGACGCTCAGTGCTGGCAAAACATTACGCAAATCCTCCTCTGTTCACCTTTACTGGCGCATAAAACTCGCCTCAATCTGAGATCAGATCACAATTCATTTCGTTAGACACGTGCTTCTGGTGAAGTCATCTCTTCGGATTAGCAAAATTCTTTTGTAAAACTTTTTCAGAGCTTCTTCGTCGACATTCGCAACTTCCGGTGTCGAGCGAAATATATGTCCATGTTAATCGTTAATTAGTTGGAAACACAAATTCGATCTCATTACGAAATTATTAAGGAACTCTTTTTATGTGAACATTCACATTTTATATGCGTATGTGGAATATTTACACTTGCGGTCACTTCCAGGAATCTTATCTCTTACTTTTCACTCCTTTCCCCTCTGGAAATGTTTGTTTGTAACTTGGAAGAGAACACAAAATTGTTTGTTCAGAACATATTTCATTCTTACAGAAACTTAGCAATCAACATTTTGCAGGAGATTGACAGAATCTGTACTCACTCCTAAAGATTGCAGATCCCTATGAACGGATTGTCAGCTGTGGTTAGTGATTGCATGACATAGTGCAAAGTTGCATGACATAGTGCAAAGTTGTCCTCATTGTACTTACGAAAGTATCACAGGAGGCATAATAGTTTACGTTTTTCTATGTTTGCCGTAATTAGGTTTGCGTGGGCGTTTCGTATAGATCTGCAGGGCATTCACGGCCTCCCTCTACCGGGTGACTATTCGAGTTGAAACGTCCCCTTTGAACAATTATACAAGACTGTGCTTAAACTGACACACAATATTTTGTTAGCGCAACGCAATCTGACTTTCAATAATCCCTACAAAAGAATGGGCCCTGACTAACAGTAAACTATACCTTTCACAAATCACTTACCTCACAAAAATCTTCGCTACTCAAGTTACTGCAATACAGCGAGCGCCACTACTGCCAGCTAAATAAAAGATTCAAACTATGGAAGGCACTAACTACTGATAGGGATAGTTAGCAAATGAAAGATATTAATAGAGAACAAACAATGTATTTACCTTGATATCATCATATATAAATATAGCAGTTCATGACAAATTTCAAAACTCCGCCATCTCTCTCCCCACATCCACCACTGCTGGCGGCTCACCTCCAACTGCGCAACGCTACGCGCTGTTCACAGCCAGCTGCCTAACACTACAATGGCGAGTATTACAACAATGCAAAGCAGCCACAGACTGCACACAGCACAGCCAGTGATTTTCATACAGAGGTGGCGTTACCAATAAAAAAACCTAAACAGCCTACTTACAGAGTTTATTATTTATAAAATTGTCATGGAAGATAAACTTGTCACAGTCCCTACTAACCTTCATTTTACTAGTCCGACGCACGTCGCTGGTCCATTGCAATAAACTCAAATATTAATCAACAATAGATGATGCAATAATTTTGTGATGAGCTGCAGTTTTTCAGTACTCTTCAAGTTAGATGTCTGTTCCTGATTGCCTTCTGTCTGTAGTTTCGTTACAGTTCCATTTCATATTCGTATTCGTTGCTGCTCCTGACGTATATTCGTAGAGTTCTAACGTATATTCGTAGAGTATAAATCATTTGTCAAGTTTCAATCTTCTAGTCGAATATTTGTTGTATGTCCTACGTTAACGTTGTTGTATCGAGGTGCTGTGTTATAGAGCCCCGAGAAAAGAAAACTTTTAATCATCTTTTATAACGTGGTAAATGAATTTCCTGTCTTTTCAAAATTTATTTACCTCGTCAACGGAGACTATTATAATAATAATGATATAAAATTTTCTTTCACGGTATCTTCACTCAAGATTAATTTCGGGTCTTCGAATCAGCCTAAGCTAGTTGTCACGTTATAGACATCAGCAAGCAACTATAACTGAATTTCACCTTCAGTAGACTTTACCACTAAATAAAAATTTTTCCCGATGGGGAAGTTTCCGGCAAAGTAATTGGCGAAATTTATAGTTCTTCCACGTGTGGCATAAAAATTTTCGTCACGTGTCTCCAGATATAAATCGCATCCTGATCTCGTGTTTATTCGGTGCGTTTCAGTAAATATATTCTCGTTATGTTGCAGGAACGACAGCGTTCCCCAAATGAAGTTTCGACAAACAGGTTTCACTGCAATATATATTCATGTATGCAATTTAAAACTAGTCCTTAACACCGAACTGGAGAATTTTGATGGGAAATGCCCCGTTGCCTGAGATCCTGTTGGTAAATATGCAAAAGGATAACGCATTGCCGAGCCGCAGCTGGACACGGGTTTTCTGCCACGTATGCCACAATGAAGTTACTAATTTCCATAATGTGCCCTGCGCAGCAGTTACTCATAATAGCGGCGAATGGAACAGCGTAAAGTATGGGAATTCCACGAGCACTATCTGCGGAGCTTGTGTTAAGCATTAGCGTAATAGTGAAGAGCCATTCCGCACTGCCATTACTTTTGCCGGATTTCTGAACAGAGGTGCAAATTGAGAAACTTGTCCCAAATCTAGGAAAAATAAATTAGCCATTCGCTTTTCGCAAGCCAGGCTTATTATATTATACACTTCAAAACTAGATTATAGGGTCGTAATTCAGTAATACACTACAGTTTGCACATACAGTATAATGGACCATAACTTCGTCCCCAGTCCGTAAATTGAAGTATAATGTGAGATAAAAAGTAATTTTACGAAGCGGATACCCTTCAATCAGGACGAAATACGTCATTACGTCATTTCTTTTTCCTTTTGTTAAAAAGAGTCGTGGAAGCTACTCATACAGAATTTTCTGTGGGGGCATGTCTTGAGTAAAACACACTCGATGACTTAAATTCTTGGATTCAGATTCAGTAACTGTGGAGCCACATTAATTTAGGTTTCGCTTCATCTTCGGGGTGAGCAATGGCTCAGTTATACCAACATCACGCACTAAATCTATTATGCTATCCTGGCGGAATAAACCAGATATGCGTTTCAAGTAATACAGACAGAACTCGGGAAATAGTCATGTCGTTCGTAGGAATACAAATCCAGTGCGTTAACCACTTCGCCATTTCTCTTATTCGCATCGTATACGTAACAGCGTCGAGACGTCACATCTCAAGATATGGTTATATGTACTTCAGCACTCCCAAATGTCCCATCTAGACTGGAACGTACTGATCAAAATGGCTCACTCATGAAATCGTATGTTTTTATTCATTACCATTAGAAATCACGTTGCATTGTTTTATCAAAGAAAGTTAAAGACAGATACTGCCGTATTGTCACATTAGTATCACTAATAATACGTAAGTGCTAAATTTGTGGCTAGCACTCTGAAATATGGTGAACTATCTTAGCCCCGTTTAGATTCTTCTATGCATTTTAGTCCACAGCTATGCTCATACCTTTTTTCTGATTTCCTGACCTCCCTTTAGGTTGTCGTCTCGCTCTACAGGGGTTGGACAAAATACAGAAACACCGCGAGGAATGGACGCTTGAACATAAGTATAGACGCTAGTCAGCCCAGTTCGCAGGTTGCGCTGTTCTATGACCACGAACGGCATCTGTGCAATGCCTTCAATGAGATGCAAGGGTCAGTTATGCTCACGTGTTCTGTGTAGCTGTGAGTGCATCATGTCGGAACTAAGTGTATTAGAATGTGGATGCTTCTGTAAACAAGTTAGCCGAAATATTTGGTGTTTCATCAGGCACCGTATCGAAGATTTATACCACGTACAAGGAAAGCGGAAGAACGTCATCCAATAAGTCACAACGCCGACGAACGAGCCGGCCGCGGTGGCCGTGCGGTTCTAGGCGCTCCAGTCCGAAGCCGCGCTGCTGCTACGGTCGCAGGTTCGAATCCTGCCTCGGGCATGGGTATGTGTGATGTCCTTAGGTTAGTTAGGTTTAAGTAGTTCTAAGCTCTAGGGGACTAATGACCACAGCAGTTGAGTCCCATAGTGCTCAGAGCCATTTGAACCGACGAACGTGTGTGTTGAGTGATCGCGACAGATGGTCGTTGAAGATGCTTGTGAAGTAAAATAAGAGGAGGATATCTGAAAAGTCACCGCAGAAATGAACGTCGCACTTGGAACCCTGTCAGCGACAAAATAACATGCAGGGGGCTCCACAAGCCGGGAACGCCAGAGCGGGATGGGATTCCAAAGCCACACTCGCCACTGATGCAAGTGCCGTAACAGGAAAACACGGTCCCGAGGCCATAAAACCTGGGCTGCGGAGCAATGGAAAAAAGTCATGTGGTCACATGAATCTTGTTGCACACTGTATCCAGCTTCTGGCCGAATTTACGTCCCAAGAGTGAAACTTCGCGGGGGTTCGATGATTTGGACGGGCAAATTGTGGTATTCCATGAGCGCCATGAATAATCTGCAAGTCGCATTATTAACGTTTTAAATGATCAGGTCCATGCCATGGTACAATTTTTCTAGCCCAGCGGTCACGCTGTATTCTAAGACAACAAGACTCCTGTAACACAGCTCACACCGTCCAGGACAGGTGTTATGATGTAAGTAGGCTGTTTAGGTTTTTACGTTGGTAACACCACGTAGCGCTCTGTATGAAATCACTGACTGTGCTGTGTGCAGTCTGTGGCTGGTTGGCACTGTTGGAATATTCGCTATTGTAGTGTTGGGCAGTTGGATGTGAACAGCGCATACCGTTGTGCAGTTGGAGGTGAGCCGCCAGCATTGGTGGATATGGGGAGAGAGATGGCAGAATTTTGAGAGCGGACGATCTGAACGTGTGTCCGCCAGAAAAAGGAAAAAAATGTGTCAGTTCGTTCAGCTTTGCTCAGCTGTTTGAAAATCAAATAACGTAGAGGTTTACCAGCACTGTCATTTATAAATTTTTCCAAGGGGATGTTCCAGTGAGCACGAGGATGAAATTTCGCATTTCCGCTATCCACCACGGTCACCAGATCTCAATATTATTCAGCCTTTGTTGTATACTTTTGAGAGAAGGTTGTGTGACAGCTACCCATCTTTATCACCATTACTTGTACTTGCCGCTGTTTTGCAAGGAACAATCGTATAAGATTCACTTGAAAACCATACAGAATTTCTATTTATTCATTCCGAAAGGACTGGAAGCTGTTTTCAATGCTAGCGGTTTTCCTACACCGTATTACGCATGGTAATGCGTCATGTTTCTGGTGTTTCCACATTTTTGTGCACCCTGTTTATATGCTACCAGTGCTGTTTTCTGGGGGAACGCTGAGGGATGTGCACCCCTAAACTTTTTCGTGGACAAAATAATTTTTTTACGATGTTGAGGACTTGGAAGAGTGCCAAAGATTTATTTCACGGACGTAAATTTTTTATTTCATTTTTACGTGTTGGTAATAGCAATACGAACGATACCAGTGTAGTTTTTGGTGGGAAAAGCGATGTCATTGACTGTTTCAAGCGTTTCGAAGCTGCGGCAACCGTTCTCGACAACTGAACCGCTGGCAGCCAGTTCGACAAGCAAGTAGTGCCCTCGCCCGCTAATAGTGGGCGATCGTAGTGCTAAACGGATATACGCACGCTCAAACGCCGAGCTGCCGATAGATGTCTCCCGCTGCCATGATGATGTTGATGACGTCATGGCTAAAAGCAGACGGGTGGTACCCATGCTGCAGTTATAAGTAATATTCGCTGCATTATATCCGATGTCGGAGTACCCTCGAACTTTTTTTTTTTAGAAAAAAAGCGCTGTATGCTACATATCCTTCGGCATATACTGTGTCTCCCCTGAAACTGAAAAAAATTTGTATGGCCTTCTGCGGCATAAAATTCCTGTTCATATCATAGATACTCTTCAGTAGGAATTTTTGGCATGTTGTGTCACCTGCGGTTATAATATCTTCAAATGACAGTTTCAGGGGAGTCTTAAAAAAAACTTTTATCACGCAGGATTGTTAGCACTGATTTCGCAGTTGATACCCATTGGAGTCCAAATCTTTGCTGGGAGGGGGGGCTGCGTTGAGCCGAGATTCACTTATCTTGCGGCACGCTGGCCAGTTCTAGGAGCCCCGACCCGCCGTCGCGTGCCGCCTGCGGATAAGGTCGCTTCCTGAGCGGTGATAGAAGCGCGTGGCGTGGCGCTGCGCTTCCCGATAACACCGGAAGCAATTACTGGGCCAGCTGTCCGCCACTGCGTCGCCAGCCGACGCAACGCAGCGGTGCTGCATCGATGCAGGAATCAGTCCCTGGGCGGCAACTTCAGTTGTTGAGTATTCTCCCACCGTAAAACAGCTCCACCAGTGATTGTCACCATTGAAGCTTTATGAATTTAGGTTGCGTCTCAGAAGTAAAACAGGCACTTAAAAAAAAATGGTTCAAATGGCTCTGAGCACTGTGGGACTTAACTTCTAAGGTCATCAGTCCCCTAGAACTTAGAACTACTTAAACCTAACTAACCTAAGGACATCACGCACACCCATGCCCGAGGCAGGATTCGAACCTGTGATCGTAGCGGTCTGCGCTGTTCCAGACTGCAGCGTCTAGAACCGCTCGGTTACGACGGCCGGCTACAGGCAATTGTTAACACTTATCTTCACAGTGGCTAGCACACTGGACTCGCATTCGGGAGGACAACGGTCCAATCCCACGTCCGGCCATCCTGATTTAGGTTTTCCGTGATTTCCCTATATCGCTCCAGGCAAATGACGGGATGGTTCCTTTGAAAGGGCACGGCCGACTTCCTTCCGCGTCCTTCCCTAATCCGACGAGACCGATGACCCCTTCCCCATAAACAACGCAACCCAACTTATCTTAAACTGTCCTTATATCATATTTACACTGAACTAGTGGTATTAACGGTCGTTCTATTATCTGTACTCGCATCGAGGGAGGTGACATGGTGGTTAAGATATGAACTCATACTCAGTAGAAATCAAATGTATCATTGCAGTATAGTAACCATTGTGCCATCTCTCTCGGTAGGGGGGTAAAAGCAGCTATCAGTGACGAAACTGGGCTCACATTCTCGAACCGAGTGGGGGAGGGGCACAGGAGGGGGCACTATTTACTGGTACCACATTCAAGAGGATAGAGTTCATGTCACCGTTCGGCCGTTACAGATTTTCCGTGTTTTTCAATAAATCATGTCTGTAGAACACCGGGGTCTGAGTATTTCCTTTCCCATCCGTACCTTGACATAGTCCCCTATGTCTGATAACATTGGTGTCGACAGGGATTCAACACACTCGTATCTTGTCTCTGTCATCCGTATCCTGGACATGCACACTCAGACCTTTTCGTGTTTTCCGTACACCACTGATACCGGTTTTTAAAGCGTTTCTTTCTAATAATCATGTATGACTACTTCCCACCTTCTTGTTGAGCTCACTCTTTTGTCCCTACTTAACTGTCGATGGGATTCTGAACCACGGCAATTCGTATCGCTATCCCTATCCAATACAGTTTTATACGTCCCGAAACTTCAATTAGATTTAGTGTTACAGTTGTTAATTACCCGCACCTCCTTTACGCTATTAGCATAAATGTTTGTTTGCCAAGATGTTCCAGTTTTTGGCTACATTGTGACATTTAAATACACTGTTGCATTAGTTCCAGTAGCTGCTTTCTGATAGTCAATGGACACTGCTAGAACACACATCAATGTCGGCAATGTACGATTACTGAATATGTTTTAAAAAGAGTAAGCCTAAGATTTAATGTTCCACTGACATCATTAGAAGTAGATTACAAGCTCGCGTTAGGGAAGGAAATCGCCCGTGTCCTTCTCAATGGAAAGAATCCGGACATATGCCTCATGAGATTTAGGGAAACGACGGATAACCTAAATCTGAATAACCGCAACCGTACTAGGATTTGATTCTCGGTCGTCCAATATCTGAGCCTATTCTACTGATAACTGGTTGGTTCTGATCCTAGGCTTTTTTGAGACTCGTCAGTCTTCTGACTGGTTTGATGCAGCCCCCGACGAATTCCTCTCCTGTGCTAACCTCTTGAACTTTGTTGCATAAATTTCAGTCTTCGTCTTTCCCTGTAGTTCTGACCTCTACAGTTCCCTCAAGTACCATGAAAGTTATTCCTCGATGTCTCAACACATGGCCTATGATCCTGTCTCTTCTTCATGTCAATGTTTTCCACTTGCTCCTCTTCTCACTGACTCTGCGAAAAACTTCATTTCTTATCTGTCCATCTAATTTGCAACATTTTTTCTGTAGCACCTCACTTTTCTCTCCCTTTTCTATTTTCTCACAGTCCATTATTCACTTCCATACATTGGTGTGGTACAAAGGTACATTCGCAGGAATTTGTTCCTCAAATACAAGATGTTGCACCTTCGATATGCTTTCATTCTCAGTTTTACCATAAACGATACCATGAACAACCAGTAAAGTAACCCCAACTGCTGTTGTTGTACACTGGAATTCGTGAACGAATACACCCAGCAGTTTTTTATGGTTTTTTTTCTAAGACTTACTTTCTCCACTAAATCAGCGAAGTAGTATGTGGCAATTTCATTAACATAACCATGGAATTTTTCAGATTGTAAACAATACGAGTCTCTTTCTGATCCTAAACTTATGTTCTATTAACTTTCTCGTATGCAGTCCTCATCTTCCTATCATTTCGGCGTAGAACCGCAATTATATAAATCAGATAAACTGCATTAAGCAAGGCAGACGATCGAAGTTATCTTTTCATTGCATTATCTCGTGGTAGCACGCAGCCGAGCGAAGGATTTTAATTTATTCGCCTAATAGCCTTATTAGTGTTCAACGTTTATGCGTCCGCGTTCTTCTGAAAGACTTAGGCTGATTCTTCGCCTGCTGCGGAGAAGCGGCTAAGACAAAACGGGCGCAAAAATAAAACCAAAGAAGTGAAAGTATTCCGGATTTGGAGCGCCCTGTTGCCCCAAAGTGGCCGGGCATTAAATGCCGGCGAACGAGAACTGATATATTTGATTGTGGCCATAAAGCGGATTACGACTGCGCATAAGAAGTGCGTCGCCTGATGGAAGACGCAGCCGGTTCTCGGAGTCTGTCTGCTGCGTGTGGTCGCCTCACAATCTACTGCAGAATGGGGGCATTGTGTGTAGCGGAGCTGTCATCTTTTTTCCACACCTATCATCTACGTTTTTCCACACCTATTGTGTATATCCCAAGTAATCTTAAGAATACAAAGAAGAGGCTAAGGAAAGGATGTTAGCTGAAACTATGGAAGAGGCTCAGCTTCCAAGACTTCCCATTTAAATTCCTCGGACACTTATGTCACACCTAGGTATCGTACCAGCCTTCTACGATCAGAACAGCACGTCTCTGAATTCATTCGATATCCGTCATCATGCCTACTTTACAAGGACTCCAAACAATGGAACAATATTCTATAATCGCTCCCATTAGCACATTGTGTTTTATTTCCTCGAACAAATTTAAGTCTTCCGTTGGCCTTTCCTAATATTGACTTCACGTGATCGTCCTGTTTGGTATCGATTCTTAGTATTAATCCCAATTAGACTACTTGTATGATGTGACATGCTAAATTTTGTAATTAGATACTGTCTGGTTTTTTCTCTTTGCTACGGCCATTATCCTGCATCTATCCACATTTGAACAGAGCTGCCGTTCATTACACTAAGTGGAAATTTTGTCCAAATCTCGCTGCATTTCCATACGATCGTCCTGCGACAATCCTTTCCTGTACGCAGCAGCGATGTTAACGAACCATCTTATAGATCTTCTTATCCTGTGAAGACACGCGTCGTCTTCTGCATTTCCATTCTGTAAAACACCATCTTCTGGGTGATGTTTGCCTCCCACCAGGCGTATGGAAGTAGCGGTAGTAGCTGAGCAGATCTGTTGGAGGGTTCAGATTGTGCTGGAGTCACAGAGACGTCAACACGTATCTAAACATTGGAATCAGTTCATTACATCTACATCCATACTCTGCAAACTATTATTAACTGCCTGGCAGAGGGTACTTACCGGTATCAGTGAGTACGGCTCCTTTCGGTCCTATACACATACGGAAAGCTGGAACAATGATTGCAGCCGGCCAGAGTGGCTGAGCGGTTCTAGGCGCTACAGTCTGGAACCGCGCGACCGCTACGGTCGCAGGTCCTTGGGCATGGATGTGTGTGATGTCCTTAGGTTAGTTAGGTTTAAGTAGTTCTAAGTTCTAGGGGACTGATGACTTCAGAAGTTAAGTCCCACAGTGCTCAGAGCCATTTTGAATGATTGCATGCTGGTTATCACTGTTAGCATTCAACCGCGATTCTTCTATTTTAACAACGCGTTTCAAGAGACAATGATGATGAGAGCATTGTCTCTTGAAACGCGTTGTTAAAATATTAGAATCGCGGTTGAATGCTAACAGTGATAACCAGTATAACGACAACTGCTACCTCGACTCCATAATGGATTATATTAAATTGCATGCTGTTATTAGTTTTACCTTCCTCTAAGAGATCCCTGCGGCAGCCATACGTGGTTGTTGAATTATGTTCCAATATTCGTCACTTAAAGCTGGACAAATCGTGCAAGATGTTCGAAATTCTGAGAGAAACAGGGGTAAGCTGTAGGGGAAGACGTGTAATATACATATTGTATACAAGAAAAAACTAAAGTAAACTCCGTCCGAACAAACCGCAGAAGGCCCAATGGTACCGACCGGCCGCCGTGACATCCTCAGCCACAGGTGTCACTTGATGCAGATGTGGAGGGGCATGTGGTCAGCACACCGCTCTCCCGGTCGTAGTTCAGTTTACGAGGCCAGAGCCGCTGCTCTTCAATCAAGTAGCTCCTCAGTTTTCCTCACAAGGGCTGATCGCACCCCGCTTGCCAACAGCGCTCGGCAGAACGGATGGTCACCGATCCAAGTGCTTGCCCAGCCCGACAGCGCTTAACTTCGGTGATCTGACGGGAACCGGTGTTACCACTGCGGCAAGGCCGTTGGAACAAGAAACAAGAGGGAACTATAATACTGGAAGACAGGGATGTAACCTTTCGCTCCTACTGCTCCATCTATGCATGGAAGAAGCAATGACGGAAATAAAAAGAAAAAAAAATAGTTCAAGAGTGCGATTACAGTTCAAGGTGAAAGGTCACGAATGATAAGATTCGCTGATGACATTGCTATCCTCGGTGAAAGAGTATAAGAATTACAGGAAATGTTGAATGGAATGAAGAGTCTAATGAGAGCTGAGAGTAAACCGGAAAAGACGAAAGTAATGAAAAGTAGGAGAAATGAGAATAGTATGAAACTTAACGTCACAAGTGGGGATCACAATGTAGATGATGTTAATGAGCTGTGCTACCTAGGCAGTAAAATAACTCACGACGGGTGGAGCAAGGAAGACATAAAAAGCAGAAAGGGCATTTCTGTCAAGAGAACTAGTGTCGAACATATGTCTTACTTTGAGGAAGAAATTTATGAGAATTTACGCTTGGAGCACATCATTGTATGGTAATAAAACATGAACCATTGGAAAATTGGAACAGAAGAGAATCTAAGTGTTTGAGATGTCGTGATACAGAAGAATGTTGAAAATTTGGTGGACTATAAGATACTAAACGAGGTGGTTCTCCGGAGAACCGGCAAGGAAAGAAATATATGGAGAACACTGATAACAAGGATGATAGGACATCTTATCCACCAGACTGCATTGAACCATGGCTTTCAAGAAGTGTATGTTGGGTTCATATGATCTGCATTGTGTTTAGGAGTGAACGTTGAGTCGGTCAGGGTAAAACAGAAAACACTCTATCCAAGATAAAAAGCTACGACAGTTTCGGCCAGCGTATGCGTCGAAACACTGTAAGCAGGAGATCTGGTTTCGAATATCAGTGTGGCACAAATTTTCAGTTATAGCTGTAGACGATTTGCTACACCACTTTCGAGAGTTGGTGGACTTTATGAAGAACGAAATTTTAACGCCCGCGGCTTTTCTCCTTTTAGTGAGTCGTCGCTCTTTACTTTTTAGTGCGGTAGGCGTGCACCGTAAAGGTTACCCAATCGATGGCATCTTCCCAGTGTATCCGCCCGAGGGCACGGAACTGTGTCGTGCCTAAAGAAGACAGATTGTCGTGCGGCGGAGCGAGGTGGGGGTCGGCCTGGCATAGAGCGACCATCAGCTAATGGAATGGCGTGGCCTGCGCCAATATCCTGAGAGCCGGCCGTGGCTGTAGAGGGCCGGCGGCGGTGGCGTGCGCTGCCCGCCGGGGCGCCACGCCCGCTGCCTACCGACTGTACCGGCGGAGGCGGCAGGCAGACCGCCTGCAGGTAGACAGCGCCAGAAAAAAAACACGCGCCTCCCGGCTTTGTTTTGCTGCCCTGCCGGCTATAACAAGCCATGTCCGAAAGTGGTTTTTAAAACTTATAATTATTTATTCCTCGGCCATATCGAGCGTCCCGCGCGGCTCTTCTCACGGTGAGCTTGCCGTGTGTGCCGCACGAAAGTCTCTCCCTCGCTGTGGCGGCGAGCGCGCCAGTTTTTACACGCGTGGCGAACGACTCCTCGCGCCGCCGCACGGCAGGCACTGCCGCCGCCGCCGACGCCGCACGCTGCGATCCGACTGGGTTGTCCGCGCCGACCTGCTGTAATTCTTGTCCCGGCCGCAATTAAGGCAACTCTGCCGCTCCCAGTCTCCAATTAAGGGGAACCTAGCCCCGTGCGCTAAGATATGTTTATAAGTGCGGCTTCTGCGCGCCCGTGTGTGTCAGTGTTTCAGGGAGAATCGAGAGAAGCACAGAAAAGACGGCGATGTCCTCATTTTACCAGCAAAGTGGAGGGCATAAAAAGGGCAGATTAAACCGTATCACACATCCCGCTTAGGAATTCCTTTTGTTCTACATCTACATTTATACTCCGCAAGCCACCCAACGGTGTGTGGTGGAGGGCACTTTACGTGCCACTGTCATTACCTCCCTTTCCTGTTCCAGTCGCGTATGGTTCGCGGGAAGAACGACTGCCGGAAAGCCTCCGTGCGCGCTCGAATCTCTCTAATTTTACATTCCTGATCTCCTCGGGAGGTATAAGTAGGGGGAAGCAATATATTCGATACCTCATCCAGAAACGCACCCTCTCGAAACCTGGACAGCAATCTACACCGCGATGCAGAGCGCCTCTGTTGCAGAGTCCGCCACTTGAGTTTGCTAAACATCTCCGTAACGCTATCACGCTCACCAAATAACCCTGTGACGAAACGCGCCGCTCTTCTTTGGATCTTCTCTATCTCCTCTGTCAACCAGCCCTGGTACGGATCTCACACTGATGAGAAATACTCAAGTACAGGTCGAACGAGTGTTTTGTAAGCCATCTCCTTTGTTGATGGACTACATTTTCTAAGGACTCTCCCAATGAATCTCAACCTGGCACCCGCCTTACCAACAACTAATTTTATATGATCTTTCCACTTCAAATCATTCCGTACGCATACTCCCAGATATTTTACAGAAGTAACTGCTACAAGTGTTTGTTCCACTATCATATAATCATATAATAAAGGATCCTTCTTTCTATGTATTCGCAATACATTACATTTCATATTACATTCGGTATAAGGCAGGAGAAATGACATACAAGCCCATTCATATTAAAGTATAACACATTTCAGATAGCTGTCACATATGGTGAAGGTGGGATAAAGTCGCCACTCTAAGGGAAATTGAGTTTCCACCAGACCCTGCTTATTGATAGATGCTTGGCACTTCAATATTTCCAGTCTACAAGGGGTATTCAAAAAGTAATGCAACACATTTTTCCTGAAAGCAGGACGATTGCATCCAGGTTTCCAATACACCATATTATTCCCCACTGTTTTGGCTACAAAACTCTATTTTTCAACACAATCTCCGGTCAATGCGACGGCCTTACGCCACGTTACTGATAGGTGCCGTATGCCAGCGTGCTACTACCCTCCCGGTCGACGTTGGAGCCAACGAGTTTGTCAGCCCTAGCCACAGGGACCTCCAGTTCAGCAGCGACGTGTTTGTGATACACTGATCTCGAATGAGAGTGTCCGCACGTTCCAGCAGTGCAGGAGTCACAGCTGCGTGCGGCCGGCCGGCACGCGGGAGACCTGACAGGTTTGCGCGACTTTGTTGCGATGGTGACAGACGCCTCGCCAAACGACTCACCGAGCTTTTGTTCACTGCCGCTTCTCCGTGAACATTCTGCAGGCACGTACGAGTATCTGTGAAGCTCTGGTTGTCCGCCAAAAGAAATTCCATGACAGCACTCTGCTAGGAACGTACCTCTCTTACCGACGCCGTTTCGAAGGATACGTATGGCGTCACCACTTGTCGGAACTTAGGGGTTGAAGTGGGAACATTCCACGATGTTTTTTTCCGACCGAAATTAGCCGAGGGAAACAAATGTGTTGTATTAATGATTGAATGCCCCTTGTACGTATTTTAAGGCATCACATCCAATATTTTTAAAGAACAGATTACAAACTATAGAATGTAGGCTATACGAAGTTTTATGAACACTTTGGCAGTGGCCGTTTTTCCCTACCCATGGCGGTATTGTGGCCAGCGCCAACGCAATACGATCCCATGTTTGTTTTTCTGATCTCAGGACGTATTTTCTAACCACCTTGATGCCCTAGTATTGAAACAATGCCAAGCTGCTGAAGCAGACCTTTTTCTGTCGGATTTTTTGCATTAGGCCAAATATAACAGAACAGACACAGTTTTAAATAAAATAAATAAATTAATTCAAAATCGTCACAACGGTATAGAATGACAGATGGCAGCTTTGCGTTTAAAAGGGTTTAGAAGTAAATCTGTAGTATTGTGTGTGGCGTACGGAAGTAGCTGCTCGTATTGAGGAACACTTTTCGCGGCGAGTATTGCTGCCAGTTTTCCCAATGGAACGGTGTATCGGCGTTAGTGGTTCAGAGATGGACCTATCATGGCAAAAGAAACAACGCCAAACTCCATACGTAGCCCAAAAGACGTTGTTTGAACATTAACATCGCGATCGGGATAGAAAATTTTTGTGTTAACTAACAGTACTCCGATTGTCTACATCCCACTGACGATGTCACCATTTGAGATATCTTTCATTTATTGCACGTAGGTAAATGGCTCTATATATTCTATGGACTATGAGTCATTCTCTGGTTTTTACAACTGTTGACTTGATTGTTAGTTATACATGTGGTATGATAGCTTTGTCAGTGTCGATAAGGGTATCTACGGTTATAGAAATTTTACCGGCCACGGTACTTCTTATAACAAATTTGCGCATTTCTTCCATTTTCGTTGCTGTATTCAGAACCTTTTGCACGCTAGCATAGCGTTAGAGGGCGCTTCGATAGGCGGCGTTGTGTAAGAAGCGCCCGATGCAACGCTGACTATTGACTCTTAACACAGCGTGTCTCCATCGACTTAAGGCAAGACGGAATCGAGATGATTATCTGAAAAATGGTGTGCATCCATCTACACAATGCACTAAAATATTAGTTACAAAAGAAACGAAATCATATACATGGAATGTTGCAAATAATACTTTCCAGCGTTACATAAGCTGAACAAGGATCTATGTGCGCGAAATCGTTTGGAATATTCACGCTGCCTGTTTAGAGAAGTTACCGATGAGTAGTGAGCAGATATTGATAGGCATGACTTCCGGTGCTGCATGTTATTTGAGTATTAGTTGTTCGCTGATCCACTGACAAACTCATTTTCGTCCGCAAAATGGCTCGGAACGCTATGTGACTTAACTTCTGGGGTCATCAGTCCCTTAGAACTTAGAACTACTTAAACCTAACCAACCCAAGGACATCACACACATCCATGCCCGAGGCAGAATTCGAACTTGCGACCGTAGCGGTCACGCGGTTCCAGACTGAAGAGCCTAGAACCGCTCGGCCACACCGGCCGGCTTCTCACCCGCAGCACGATCGTCTAGTTATCCTTGTTGCACCAGGCTAATCGTAGGTTTCTGAAGCACCACCCTCTATAATTATTACTCATCCCCCGCCAATAGGGTTGGCATGCAAATACCCAAAGTGGCACACTCTGATTGGGGCTGCTGCTAGGGCTTGGGAAATATAGAAGTATATCATCACAGGAGATTTCGACGTAGATTTGAAGGGCTAACAACGTACCAAAATTTTAGGTAAATACTAAATGAATTTTAATTACCATTTCTTGAATATATCAAGTTGTCGAGAGGGGCCCAGAAAGACAGGATAAAGAGCAAAGGTGCTCCCGCCAACGGCGACCTATAATTAACTTCTGTGGCCCTGGCTAACCTTTTGACTGGACAAACAGTACTGTTGTCGGCAATGTGAAAAACTTTTCCGCCACAAATTCTAATACCTGTTATCTTACGTTCTCTAAACCTTTAATTACTTGGCCTCCAGTAGCATAAATGTCGACGGGCCCTTAAATATTTATGTATGGAATGCGACATTTTTTAAAAAAATATGTATATTAGCAGTTTTTCCTTGGATGATTCGTCAATTACCATCATAACAACCTAAATTACTTGCGTGTAATCTTTATTTATTTTTTATTTCACTTGCCGTGGTCTCGTGAGCCTTGTGGGACCACTAGATTCCTGTATTGCGTGAAGCAAGTAAGACTTCGATCGGAATTAATTAAAGTTCTATCTCTTTTTATTTCTTTGTCGTCGGTTCATTCTCAGTCAAATCTGCTTTCTGCTGGTGATGATATTTATAGACCACTTATCGCTAGAACATACAGATGCGCCAATCTACTTTAACAAAAATCTTCGTGGGTTCAAAACAAAAACTAAGTGACAAATTTTTAAGCATATAATATTACTATAGAGATGAAGGTAGTTCCGCTGTTGTCTTTGCTTAATATCACAGTATAAACGATTATTAATGTAAAGACATTCGATGCCTGAGGACGACACGGTGGCCTTCAGATCTACTGGAATTTTTGAGTATTTGAAAAATAACAACTTGTGCCGCCGTTTTCTTTCACATTATAAATGTATGAGTGATTCTGGGATTGAATGGAGGAAATATCCTACTATCACCAATAGGACAATGAAATAAAGGTACAAAATAATCTTAATTTTCAGCTCAGTTGTTACTTACCTTCTCTATAAAATAAAAAGGTGCTGTAAATGAGATACGCCTGGAATAACTATAGAAGAAAATAAAAGACCATCACGGCTGTCATTACATTACCAGCAAAATGCCAGCCGCGAGCTTAAGCAGTAAAATAGTGGTGTAAGTACTACAAATTCCTGTTAATCGAGTGACACAGTTGACGATGTTTTAACATACAGGGTGGTAGAGCTATAAGTGCAGATATTTCTGTTGATGATTGATGACAGTATACATAACTATTTACTTCTTTTGCAAACTAATAATATAGCAATTACGAGTGGTATGTTTTTAGGTTGGTTAGTACCTATAAGTACAAATGGCACAACCAAGGCATTAATGATCATTTTCCCTGGGCAGCAAGTCAGGTATTGACGCGTGGCCGCAAAACGGATTGTCTTTACTGACAGCTGCAGTCTACTTCGCGGCGCATTACGACCGTGCAGAAAACATCAGCTAATAAATTATGTGATGTGTTTGAAGCAGAGTCGTGCGTCATTGGGAGGATGAGGGGCTGGAAGACAAGAAGCTATTGGCACTGAAGTCAACTGATCCTCCTTTCATTTACTGAGAGCATTCCATGCTCCGAATTGAACACTGTTCTCAAACATGTAGACTCCTCACCCGGTGAGAGCATCCGTCTGTGTGCAATTCTTACGACGCACATGCCTCTCTATACCACATTTTCAAAGAGAGTACTCTTTTTGTACACATGTGCGTGGCCTATGATTAGGACTAGTATTTCTCATCTGTTTAAGATGTGACGGCAGCGTTAAACGTCTCTCAAGCTTTTACTCTGTTCCCAGTGAACTTCATGTGTTGCCTAACACCATTTGGAGCAATTGCCTTTCTCAAGCATTGTCTGTTTCCTAGTGTGTTTTCGTGATTTGAGTAATTTATTTTAATTACAGTCGGATGTTAATCAAAGAGGGGAGTCATGTCCGCCATCTTTCTCTGAGTCGTGCAAATTTTTTTTCTGTGCGTTACCTTATTTTCACTTGTTGCACGTATTTTTCGAGGTGGAGATATAGGACCAGCCCATCATTTGTCTAAACGAATGTGGAAAACCGCCCAAAATCCATACTCAGTTCATCTGGTGCACCAGACCAACGGCCATTATTCCTCCTCCCTCCCGGTATGGCTCACCTACCTGTCACGCTAGCTAGCTACAAATAGGATGTGATTTTTTAAGTATACGACTGTTTTGTTAATATTGTGTTTCTTGATTCACTTACTGTATCATCTGTTTGCTTTTGACCATAAAATATAAGTTTGCGAACGCTAATGACCGCGCTGTAGTACGTCCTTCTGTCAAACAGTAAAAGACGAAACGTGTCTGGTTAGGGTAAAAGAAGAATAAATTAGCAGTTTTCTGCAGACAGTATTTCTTAAGAACACCGTTGCCAGGCGTAAAGGAAGACGGATGCACAACCGAAAATATGACTAGTGCCTTTTCAAAGGTACTCACAAAAATTGCCGGCCCTGACATTCGTCACAGGTGAAGTCCGGCAGTCAGCGGCCACCGTCGATGAAGGAGCAAGCCGCTTCTTCGACCGGCGCTGCCGCAAAACAACGGCGGAGCGGAAATTACAGCCGGCCGCTACAAGATCCCATCTCTTGCCGGCGCGCCGATTGCACTTACTTTGTGGCTTGCGGTGGCCGACGGCGTCTGTGACGTGTCGGCATTCGGCGCCAACCGTAACAGAGCGAGCCACCTCGGGACCGGCCGAATTGTCAATAGGGGGTCCGCAGTCTATCGAGACGTGCAGCTACCCGCCATGGCTCTGGCTACACGTTTATTTCCAGCTGTCCGCCTCTCTAACACCTTTGTGCTCCCCTGTCTCTTGGACCTGTGGTTGTTTGTTTTGTGCTACTCCCACAGACCAGATTATTAGCTGCACCAGAGTAGCTCAACGGCAAAAGAATTTCACCGGTCTGCGGCTTGGCTCTGAGAGTTGTGATACGAGGAGTGGAGATGAAGGGTACTTTTAGGGTGTTCACATAGAGATCGACTCCCTCCTCAAATCTGAGTGGCAGATGTCTTGTCTTCATAGATCTGGGGTTCCGATATAGGTCTTTTCACATTCACCGTATCAACATGTTCTGTTTGTTCGTGTATCAGGAATTACACCCAACAACTGTCTATGGAAATGGTCCAAGAGGCGAAGTACTTAGACACTTCATTTCTAATTGGGACGGTCGTTGTTCAAACCTCCACCAGATCATCTAGATTTAGATTTTCTGTGATTATCCTAAATCGCTCAAGAGAAATGCCACAATGGTATGGTTTCTTTCTCTGTCCCTCCCCAGTCCCAATTTGTGCTCCTCTAATGGCATAACTGTGCACGAAAAGTTTAACTCCACTCTTCCTTTTTTTTTTTTTTCTGTAAGGACACATGCGGAACTTGACTGAAATAAGTGCTCAGTAAATTCTTGAGCACTCACATGACCACAACGTTGGCAAAGTCAGTGTTGCAGCACATCATTTGTGGTGTTGCAGTACCAATTATTGTTCGATTTTAGTCATACGTCAGCACCCCACAATGGCGAACATTCCTTGTGTCTAATCGGGCTGTGGTGTACTACAGAACGAACGAATATTGTAAATGTGAACTGCATATTTTTTAAAATGTAACATGACATGTAGAGTTGGAAATTCCAGAAGAACCTCCCTGCTTTGTACGAGACATCAAGCCACGCTACTTTAGTACACTGTGTATAAAGCAAATACCCATCCTCGAAGGCCGGCCGGAGTGGCCGAGCGGTTCTAGGCGCTACAGTCTGGAACCGCGCGACCGCTACGGTCGCAGGTTCGAATCCCGCCTCGGGCATGGGTGTGTGTGATGTCCTTAGGTTAGTTAGGTTTAAGTAGTTCTAAGTTCTAGGGGACTGATGACCGCAGAAGTTAAGTCCCATACTGCTCAGAGCCATTTGAACCATCTTCGAAGGGGTAGCACTAAATGTCTACGGCCGGACGACTTATCGACACGGAATCGTAATAAATTATATACGAAACCTTCCTCATGTATCAGTCTGTCTATTAGTGAAAACCATATCAAAATCCTTTCAGTAGTTCTTGAAAGTAGCCTTCGCATACTGGCAGACAGGGTGCGGGACTCTAAATTTGTAATACGTATACCTCAGATGGTTTTTGTTTATTCGATTCGTTGAATTATATATAGACAAAACGAGGCGTAAGCACATTTTCTGCCTTAACATTCCGCTGGCAGGATCGGTATGATACTGCAAGTTTCTGTATCTGACTTCTCTGTCCCGCTACGTGAAGCGCCCGTATTGAAGAAAGCGTATACCGTGCGTTTCCAGGCGGTTATGCTGCATCTAAAAAGAAATAAAACGTCATTCACACTACAACAGCGTAACATAGAGCGTACAGTTTGTTACCAAATCTTTTCTCTGCAAATACTATTCGTAGCAGTACCTGTTATCTGAGACAGACAATTTCTTGAAAAGGAAGTTATTCCAACAGGTGGCCTTTTCGAAAGGGTCTCGTAAGAAGAGGCGCTCCACGTCCACTGCGTTTGCAGCTTCCGGATATGCTTCAGGAACGCCGCGCCTTCGACTTTCTGCGCTGTACATCACTCGCTGAACTCTTCCCGCCGCCGTGGCGGGGTTAAAAATAGAGAGAGCGTCGGTCCCTTTTGAGTTACGAGACAGCTCGCGCTCATGTGTGGCGTGACAGAGCCGCCGCGAGAGTGAATGGAGAGCCCGAAGCTGGTTTTTTCCCGCAGCTGCAGGCGGCCGGCCTGCTCCCTCGCCTTACCTGCACACCTGCCAACTGTCTCTCGGCCCGCCGTTCGAAATAAACAACCCCCGCGCGCGCGGGGGCGGTGGCGTGTGTTTTAGGGGCGGCGCTGACACCTTTAAGGAATGGCAGCGCCTTCCGGGGTGGGCGTCAGGAGAGCGTGCTCGCCGTCACTCATCACCTCCGCGGGGGTATATTTGGTCTCCCACCCCTCGGCGTCTGTGGCCACGTCGGGGGTGTCGTATGGCGATCCGCGACATCTTCTAGAAGTAAAACTCGCACTAAATTTTATTTTGCACGGTAGTCAACTTTATGTATTTTGTCAGATGCAGCACCCCATGTACAGTGGGTTCATCAATAACAACCTATCTTATCCTGTCGGACCTGTTGGTCTAGCGCTGAAACGAAGACGAACTCCGTGTAGTGGATTTGTGGACACGCAGTTCATTACTCGTTTGCTGACGGCGAGAAAAATGCCCGTGATTTTTTTGCACTTTCTTAGTGAACGACTTCGTGCAGTTGTGGGCAATCCCATATACAGACAATTTTTCTCTAATTTTCTTTGTAATGTCTTTCTTAACCCACCCAGGAGCGGTGGTGTCCTGCAATGAGAAGTTGATCCACGCATTTCCCACTCTCAGCATCGGTTATTCTCTGATCATCAGAATTTTTTTCTCCGAAAATCTACGCGTCGATAGCCCCAACGAGTGATTACCACTCCGTCATTCTCGACGCGTCGATGTCCAGCTACTCTTGGTGATGGAAAAAAAACCTTGTCTCATTGATGTGCTTTTTACCTTTATTCCATGTTCCCAACTCTTTCCTTGGTTCCTGAGGAGGGGAGCGGGACATGGTGGCCAGGCCTCGGGTTGCGACCCCTGCCCACTTTGCCCTTACGCGTCCACTTAGGCGCCAGGAAGGTTCCTTTGAAAAGAAAAATGGCGTAGTGGTCATCGCAAGCAGGATACCTGGTTTCGAATCCAAGTCTGTTAAAATAAAAAGTAAATGGTTCAAATGGCTCTGAGCAATATGGGACTTAACTTCTGAGGTCATCAGTCCCCTAGAACTTAGAACTACTTAAACCTAACTAACCCGATGATAACGCACATATCCATGCCCAAGGCAGGATTCGAACCTGCGACCGTAGCGGTCGTGCAGTTCCAGACTGTAGCAACTAGAACCGCTCGGCCACTCCGGCCGGCAAAATAAAAAATAAAAAAAGTGGTAAAGTGCGCGCCTAGAAACAGAAAGATCGCGAGATCGAATCTCAATCAGACTACGGAATATTTCAGTTTGCCTTTAACCTAGCCTCCTTCTCTCAATTCCATGAAAATTTGACAATACTGAATGTTAATCTGTAAGTCCCCTGTCTCCAGTGTGATTACTGCGGTAGGTAAGGGACGTGCTGATCGCCTGAGTAATGTACAGTTAAAAGACTTGCACCAGGCTGTTGAGCAATACAGAAATATTAATATTGTTGGTGTTGTTATTTTAACCTTACGCTGAGAAGGTGATCTTTGTTAACAATGTTCAATGAAATGAAACGAAGTGATCGATGGGGATTAAATATGCATCTACCTCTATAAACTCTCGTGTTTCGATAGAGACGAAACAATATCTCAGTTTGGTCATCGGTGAAAGAAGAAGCCGGTAGGGACCATGATGAAGAACCTAACATGGTATTCATCACTGCATTGCTATTGGGAACAACGGTAACAAGAAGGAAACTGAAACTGGAGACTGATTCAGGGGAATCTGTTCGCAATTTCAGATTTCTTACAGTGTCTCGTCTTTTCGCGATAACAACCACAGTAGAGTAAGGGGGTGGACCTTTCAGCAGTTAACACCGACTTCTTCTTCCATCATTGGCTAAATTGGAATATCATCTCGTCTGAATCAACGTCCTGACGAGCCATTAGTAAGTTTTCCAGCGAATGAAAGTTTGGTATAGTGACTGTAGTCGCACACATCAAATTAAAATGTTCAAATGTTTGTGAATTCTCATGGGACTTAACTGCTACGGTCATCAGTCCCTGAGCTTACACACTACTTAACCTAAATTATCCTAAGGACAAATACACACACCCATGCCCGAGGGAGGACTCGAACCTTCTCCGGGACCAGCCGCACAGTCCACGACTGCAGCGCCCAAGACCGCTCGGGTAATCCCGCGCGGCTCGCACACATCGCGTGTTACAACTAACAGCTGTACACATTCCACATTGTGTAAATTTAATGAGATATTTAATAACATGGTAAATATAATTTACTTTAAACAGGGTTAGTCAGAAATTTGCCTAAATGAGAGTGAAAAATAGTTTAAGCCCAGAGATCTTACGTTATAATTACATCTCGTCTCCTGCTACAAGGAACTCGAAGAGACTGATATTCTCTCATGCTGAGAGCAGTCAAGCTGCTTCGGAGCACGTTTCCAAGGGAATAATCCGTCCCGAGTTTGCTATGTTCTCCGTAGAGCATCTATATGTTGTGATGTGACTCGCTTCTTGCTGAATGTGTTTCCGTACATCAAGAACAGTGGAATCAATTATCGTGCCTAATACCCTCAACTGCATCTCTACGGAAATGGCACTAATCAAGATGAAAACTTACTATGTTTGACTACACCCGAACAAAACAGCTTATACGTTGGTACTGAGAGTGACAAATTAACTAGTTTGAAAGTAACTTCCAAAACGGGTAGTGTCGTGGTTTTTTTTTTTTTTTCATCAGTCTGCTGACTGGTTTGATGCGGCCCGCTACGAATTCCTTTCCTGTGCTAACCTCTTCATCTCAGAGTAGCACTTGCAACCTACGTCCTCAATTATTTGCTTGACGTACTCCAATCTCTGTCTTCCTCTACAGTTTTTACCCTCTACAGCTCCCTCTAGTACCATGGAAGTCATTCCCTCATGTCTTAGCAGATGTCCTATCATCCTGTCCCTTCTCCTTATCAGTGTTTTCCACATACTCCTTTCCTCTCCGATTCTGCGTAGAACCTCCTCATTCCTTACCTTATCAGTCCACATCTCAAATGCTTCGATTCTCTTCTGTTCCGGTTTTCCCACAGTCCATGTTTCACTACCATACAATGCTGTACTCCAGACGTACACCCTCAGAAATTTCTTCCTCAAATTATGGCCGGTATTTGATATTAGTAGACTTCTCTTGGCCATAAATGCCTTTTTTGCCATAGCGAGTCTGCTTTTGATGTCCTCCTTGCTCTGTCCGTCATTGGTTATTTTACTGCCTAGGTAGCAGAATTCGTTTAAACTTCATTGACTTCGTGACCATCAATCTTGATGTTAAGTTTCTCGCTGCTCTCATTTCTACTACTTCTCATTACCTTCGTCTTTCTCCGATTTACTCTCAAACCATACTGTCCACTCACTAGTCTGTTCATTCCGTTCAGCAGATCATTTAATTCTTCTTCACTTTTACTCAGGATAGCAATGTCATCAGCGAATCGTATCATTGATATCCTTTCACCTTGTATTTTAATTCCACTCCTGAACCTTTCTTTTATTTCCATCATTGCTTCCTCGATGTACAGATTGAAGAGTAGGGGCGAAAGGCTACAGCCTTGTCTTACACCCTTCTTAATACGAGCACTTCGTTCTTGTTCGTCCACTCTTATTATTCCCTCTTGGTTGTTGTACATATTGTATATGACCCGTCTCTCCCTATAGCTTACCTCTACTTTTTTCAGAATCTCGAACAGCTTGCACCATTTAATATTGTCGAACGCTTTTTCCAGGTCGACAAATCCTATGAACGTGTCTTGATTTTTCTTTTGCCTTGCTTCCATTATTAGCCGTAAAGTCAGAATTGCCTCTCTCGTCCCTTTACTTTTCCTAAAGCCAAACTGAGCGTCACCTAGCGCATTCTCAATTTTCTTTTCCATTCTTCTGTATATTATTCTTGTAAGCAGCTTCGATGCATGAGCTGTTAAGCTGATTGTGCGATAATTCTCGCACTTGTCAGCTCTTGGCGTCTTCGGCATTGTGTGGATGATGCTTTTCCGAAAGTCAGATGGTATATCGCCAGACTCATATATTCTACACACCAACGTGAATAGTCGTTTTGTTGCCACTTCCCCCAACGATTTTAGAAATTCTGATGGAATGTTATCTATCCCTTCTGCCTTATTTGACCGTAAGTCCCCCAAAGCTCTTTTAAATTCCGATTCTAATACTGGATCCCCTATCTCTTCTAAATCGACTCCTATTTCTTCTTCTATCACATCAGACAAATCTTCACCCTCATAGAGGCTTTCAATGTATTCTTTCCACCTATCTGCTTTCTCCTCTGCATTTGACAGTGGAATTCCCTTTGCACTCTTAATGTTACCACCGTTGCTTTTAATGTCACCAAAAGTTGTTTTGACTTTCCTGTATGCTGAGTCTGTCCTTCCGACAATCATATCTTTTTCGATGTCTTCACATTTTTCCTGCAGCCATTTCGTCTTAGCTTTCCTGCACTTCCTATTTATTTCATTCCTCAGCGACTTGTATTTCTGTATTCCTGATTTTCCTGGAACATGTTTGTACTTCCTCCTTTCATCAATCAACTGAAATATTTCTTCTGTTACCCATGGTTTCTTCGCAGCTACCTTCTTTGTACCTATGTTTTCCTTCCCAACTTCTGTGATGCCCCTTTTTAGAGATGTCCATTCCTCTTCAACTGAGCCGGCCGAAGTGGCCGTGCGGTTAAAGGCGCTGCAGTCTGGAACCGCAAGACCGCTACGGTCGCAGGTTCGAATCCTGCCTCGGGCATGGATGTTTGTGATGTCCTTAGGTTAGTTAGGTTTAACTAGTTCTAAGTTCTAGGGGACTAATGACCTCAGCAGTTGAGTCCCATAGTGCTCAGAGCCATTTGAACCATTTTTTTTCCTCTTCAACTGTACTGCCTACTGCCCTATTCCTTATTGCTGTATCTATAGCGTTAGAGAACTTCAAACGTATCTCGTCATTCCTTAGTACTTCCGTATCCCACTTCTTTGCGTATTGATTCTTCCTGACTAATGTCTTGAACTTCAGCCTACTCTTCATCACTACTATATTGTGATCTGAGTCTATATCTGCTCCTGGGTACGCCTTACAATCCAGTATCTGATTTCGGAATCTCTGTCTGACCATGATGTAATCTAATTGAAATCTTCCCGTATCTCCCGGCCTTTTCCAAGTATACCTCCTCCTCTTGTGATTCTTGAACAGGGTATTCGCTATTACTAGCTGAAACTTGTTACAGAACTCAATTAGTCTTTCTCCTCTTTCATTCCTTGTCCCAAGCCCATATTCTCCTGTAACCTTTTCTTCTACTCCTTCCCCTACAACTGCATTCCAGTCGCCCATGACTATTAGATTTTCGTCCCCCTTTACATACTGCATTACCCTTTCAGTATCCTCATACACTTTCTCTATCTGTTCATCTTCAGCTTGCGACGTCGGCATGTATACCTGAACTAGCGTTGTCGGTGTTGGTCTGCTGTCGATTCTGATTAGAACAACCCGGTCACTGAACTGTTCACAGTAACACACCCTCTGCCCTACCCTCCTATTCATAACGAATCCTACACCTGTTATGCCATTTTCTGCTGCTGTTGATGTTACCCGATACTCATCTGACCAGAAATCCTTGTCTTCCTTCCACTTCACTTCACTGACCCCTACTATATCTAGATTGAGCCTTTGCATTTCCCTTTTCAGATTTTCTAGTTTCCCTACCACGTTCAAGCTTCTGACATTCCACGCCCCGACTCGTAGAACGTTATCCTTTCGTTGATTATTCAATCTTTTTCTCATGGTAAACTCCCCCTTGGCAGTCCCCTCCCGGAGATCCGAATGGGGGACTATTCCGGAATCTTTTGTCAATGGAGAGATCATCATGACACTTCTTCAATTACAGGCCACATGTCCTGTGGATACACGTTACGTGTCTTTAATGCAGTGGTTTCCATTGCCTTCTGCATCGTGTTACATACAGCTATAGGAGAAGAATACCTTCGCCAGGAAGACCTGCTGACTTACGTTCTTGGCTCAAAATAATAATAATAATAATAATAATAATAATAATAATAATAATAATGGCTCTGAGCACTATAGGACTTAACATCTGAGGTCATCAGTCCCCTAGAACGTAGAACTACTTAAACCTAACTAACCTAAGGACATCACACACATCCAGGCCCGAGGCAGGATTCGAACCTGCAACCGTAGCGGTCGCGCGGTTCCAGACTGAAGCGCCTAGAATCGCTCGGTCACAGCGGCCGGCGTTCTTGACTGATATCTTGTTTCGTAAGTGACAAGATAGATCGTATTGTTGAGAACTTTAAAACTAACGTAGCCAGCATGTGCCATACTGTCCTGACGCTACACGTCTGATCGAGGACTGTCCCATGGCGTGTTTGACAGAAGCCTGGAACGATACGTGCGTCAGGGGCAGCTAAGTGGCCGTTTGTGCCAGCGACTCCTCCCTCCGCTCCGCTTAGGACAGCCGGGCAGCTGATTTCCAGGACCGCGTGAGATGCAGTTACGGGCGGGCCGGACCAGCCGGCCGGCAGGAAGCGGCTATTTAGCAAACAGAGGAGGTCAGACGACCCCCGTGACGTCACCAGCGCCCGTGAGAGAGCCGCTGCGCGCTGCCCGCTGGCCGCTGGGTGTTGTCACCGGCGGGCGGATGCGCCGCCGCGCCCGTGCCAGGCCGCTGGCTCCAGCAGCTGGAATAGGGCGGCCCCCAACCTTCTCAGTCGCTAGCGCTACTACTGGTACGAAAGGAATAAAGCGTCACGTCCCCTGTGCCACACTACCGAATAATTTTTTACAGTAGATATTATCTACAAAGTGGCTCGTTTTAACCGTACCTTACTTAATGGGACATTGTCAAACCGTACTCAGAATTGCGAGAGGGATCTCTGGCGCCAGAAAATTCTCGTCCCGAAAGTACGATTTCTACTGTTCTCACCTCCAGAGGTGGCTTAGTTGTTAATACACCATACTACTATCCGAGAATAGACGGTCGCAGGTTCGAATCCTGCCACGGGCATGGATGTGTGTGATGTCCTTAGGTTAGTTAGTTTTAAGTAGTTCTAAGTTCTAGGGGACTGATGACATCAGGTGTTAAGTCCCACAGTGCTCAGAGCCATTTGAACCATTTGATATTCACGTCTAAGTGTACGGCTTTTACGGAAACAAGGCCGGTATGAGAGCACCACTAAGCTGTGTTTACACCGCAATAGCCGATACTGGCCATCTTGCTTTTCAAAAAACAAAAACTGGCTCTGAGCACTGAGGTCATCAGTCCCCTAGAACTTAAAACTACTTAAACCGAACTAACGTAAGGACATCACACACAACCCATTCCCAAGGCAGGATTCGAACCTGCAACCGTAGCGGTCACGCGGTTCCAGACTGAAGCGCCTAGAACTGCTCAGCCACACCGGCCGGCTCTTGCTTTTCAGTTTTTAGCTCATTTCTCACTTAATATTTCTGCGAAACGCTGTAGCGAGAGCGCTAAAAAGCATTCAGTGTCTTGGATGATTCAAGAGTTAAGAGTACTACCCATGCAACATAGTTAGGCACCCTTCCTCGTATTGGAATTAGTAAAAAATCTTGTTGCGATATCTTGAAAAGCTCACGAAATAAAAGCGGTGCTGTTTTTAGGTGATTCGGCCACTGTAAGACTAACGCAGTGCCAACCTAAAAGGTAGAATGTTTATCCCAACAAGAAGAGAGTGATTTTTACTGTCGCAAGTAGCCAGCGCTCCTCGGCGTAAGCGGCTGTACCGCGCACGTAGACATCCATTCGACTCCTAACGCCGGCGGTTCTGTAAACACGGCGCAGCCCTGGCCGCAGCTCCATAAGAGGGGCCTGTCCGCAGTGGATTCTGCGCCTGCCGCCCTCATCCATCAGCGGCGAGGGCCGGCCCGCCACCCCATTAATCAGATCCCGCGGTTACCTGTCCACCGAGCCCTAGTAACGAGACGCGTGTGTCGGCGAGCACAATTAGCTGCTAATTATTAGATTACTCTGCGGCCATTGTCCCGTGCACCTAATTACTCGCGCAACAAAGCGCTGCTGGAGCGGGGTGGCCACCAATTAGCCATTCTCGAGGCGCTCGAGTTCGCCCAGAACCGGGCTGCACGCGCGCCGATGAGAGCTGCGCTGAAATACGAGCGCTCCGGCAGCGACTGCGGCCGGCCGGAGGCGGACAAAGGCGCCAGCGACGCTTCCAGCGTTAGCAACGGCGGAGGCTCACGCCCGTCCAACGCTCTCCCCGCCTCCCATATCCGTCGCGAGCTATAACGGCCCCTCTACTGCTCTCAGCTGCTAAGTACATTCAGCGTTCGATTCTAATTGCATCTTACGCTAAAAATAACGGGTATGTCGCAATTTTTTAAGATACCTTTTACGTTGTTGATCTGCCAATCCTACGTTAAGATCGTCTGAATGAAACCGAATACATGCAATATTTGTCTTGACAGATGCGTTTCTCCTCAATCTATTAATTCATCATCAGTCCCCTGAAGTACAAGATATTTCCATTTGTACGCAGCACTTCCAGTTTATGTATTCCATAGTGCAACTGTAAGCTACAGGACGGCCATTGTTGCCGAGCGGTTCCAGGCGCTTCAGTCAGCAACCGCGCGACCGCTAGGTCGCAGGTTCGAATCCTGCCTCGGGCATAGATGTGTGTGATGTCCTTAGGTTAGTTAGGTTTAAGTAGTTCTAAGTTCTAGGGGACTGCTGACCTCAGATGTTAAGTCCCATAGTGCTCAGAGTCTTTTTTTTGTGTGTGTATAAGCTACAAACAGTTCTCACCTAGGCACTTTCTGATAGATATATATTTTTTTACTGTGTGTGTTTTGATAATGTTCTACGTGTACTCTTGCTGGATTGTTTTCAGCTCAGTATACAAGCCACTCACACACTCTTTCACCACGTTAACTTGTTTATTTTACGTAGCTTTGCCAAACGTGGAGTACATTTTGCGATGTTTATTGCCAAAGGCTTGTTTGTGTGGCCATACACATCGTAAAATATACCCCACAGTTGGCAATACTGCATAGTCTCTCTCTCTCTCTCTCACTGTGTGTGTGTGTGTGTGTGTGTGTGTGTGTGTGTGTATGTGTGTAGTTCGTGTCATGAGCTGAAAATTGTGTTGGGTGCTACAGGCAGAACAGTAGCTTCATCTGCAGCACAGGAAGAACAAATGTAGAACAATACCAACACACAGAGTAACAAAATACACATAGAGCAGAAGGTACTTAGGTCAGGGCTGTTTGTTCAAATGGCTCTGTGCACTATGGAACTTAACATCCGAGGTCATCAGTCCCCTAGAACTTAGAATTACTTAAACCTTACTAACCTAAGGACATCACACACATCCATGGCCGAGGCAGGATTCTAACCTGCGGCCGTAGCGGTCGCGCGGTTCCAGACTAAAGCGCCTAGAACCGCTTGGCCACACCGGCCGGCATGCTGTTTGTAGCTTACATGTATAACAGCAGTAAGTTGAAAGATTTGCATACAATTGAAAATGAAAATGAATTTTAGGCAACTGATGATGCCATAATAAAATAGCCCTGAACATGTCCGGTAAAATAAATATTGCCTTTATTTATTTGCATACAGTCGGCCGTAAGCTAAATATCATTAACGCAATATCTTTAAGATGATTATGAGAACGGGAACCATAGCACATTATACTTATCTCTTGTATCATTGATTTCCACGAAAGTTCTTCGTAGGTATTCCATTATTGTCCTTGACTCATCTCTGTTTCTGTGTACTGTAACGTGGAACTGATCCTTCTGGTTGTTTTATGAATTAACTTTTTCCGTTTCCATCAAATACATTAATTAATGCGTTTGGACACAGCGCTAAACATGACTGACCGAGGCAAATTCCAGTTCATAGCTTTCCAGTTGAACTCGTACTAAAATTTAACGTAATTGCCCACCAAAGATAACTCACTCATAAAACACAAGGATTTTACATCGAGGGCTTCGAAAACTTAATTTTTAGAAATAACTGATCCACATCGGGGTGCGAATAAAAGATAAAAACTATGGTTTCGAGCCAAATGATGATGCAATACTACAGATAAATACATACTATGTTTGAAAGTAACATAGGAATGAAAATAGTAGGTCTATACGTTACGTGCAATATGGCGCATGTACAGTTTTAATGTCCAACAGATGACGCTCAGAGTATGTCAGGAAAAAGAAAACAGCGGTAACTATCGCGTTTACCTAGCAATACAGAGTGTTGTAGGGGGCTTACGTATTGATTTGGTATGTTCTATGGGACCAAAATACTCAGGTCATCGGTTCCTAGGCTCACACACTACTTGATCTAACCGAAACTAACTTACGCTAAGGATAACACACACACACCCATGCCTATCGGAGGACTCGAACCTCCGATGGGGGCAGCCGCGTGAACCGTGGCAAGGCGCCCTAGGCTGCACGACTACCCCGCGTGGCCCTCTTATTTGAGAGCAATATATCTTTGCCTCACGCTTGTCGCAGTAGGTACTATGGATAGTCGAGCGCCCGATGCACCCGAGAGTAGTTTTGTGCTGAGACTCCGAGTAAGTAAGTTGGTTGGCTGCTACGCAAGCATAGCGGATTTCGGCAGGACGGCCGATCGCGGTTACGATTGTTTAACGGCTGTGTGTGTCACCCAACGCCGTGAGCCTGACTTCCAGCAAATACGTAAATGGCATTAAATGAGTGATTTGTTGATGTGTTTAAGTGTTCATTTTTGCACCGTGATTACGCGACAACCGCGCAGGACACCCACGATTCGGATTGCAGTGAGGATTGTGCATTCAGTACCACATGAAGAATATTGGCGTGTGACGACTTTAATAGGCAGCCTGTGATGAGTTAACCGTTATTACTTTGTCAGACGGAGGGAGTAGCTGCCTCATTCGTGCTGTTTACACAATAGATAAAGAACATTAACAACAAGGTACGTACCGATTATTGCTACCTGATATCCTAATTAGCTTTGTTGGATTTGATAGGAAACAACCCCGTCCAAATATTAACGGATCAGCCTTTATGAGTTGCACATGGTCAAACTATTCTAAACTGTTAGACTATAATACACTAGTCAATAACGGTGGGTTTTGAAAAGGGAGTGTTTCAGTGTTCAGTACAGGAATTCCTCGCGGTAGTTGAGGACGTTTTCCTGTAATGCGATATTTATTCGTATACTCCGCTTTATCGTGTTTTGTTAGCTCTTTATGTGACAAAAGATTTTCTCCGGCATAACAGTGAAATGCATGTCAGTATATGCTCTTTGGGATTAGGAATGAATGAACCTGCTGAATGTATTACGTATTTTTAAGTCTATCGTAAGGAACAGGGTGGTAAATATTCATACCAATGTATCAAGAAAAAAGCTATTATACATGGTAATTTACTTAGTTTACAACTAATGTACTTACTTAACAGAGTCACGTAAAGGGTTAATTCTTTAATTCTTTGTTTGCATATTTTCTGGCTCATATGGCTCTCAGCACCATAGTGCATAGTTCTGAGGTCATCAGACCCCTAGAACTTACAACTACTTAAACCTAACTGACCTAAGGACATCAAACACATCCATGCCCGAGGCAGGATTCGGACTTACGACCATAGCGATCGAGCGGTTCCAAACTGCAGCGCCTAGAACCGCTCGGTCACCCCGGCCGGCTTACACGATCTGTCTGTAAGCTGTACACTTTCTTGTTTTATGACCAAGAACCTTTGGCTCGCAAGGTCCCAGAGGACTACATAAATAAATAAATAAAAGGAACATCACAAATTATATGAAATATCTGATGGCTAGTCTGAGATTGGAATAGCGAGTTGACATACGCCTCAGAGTGAAAAAGAGAAAGAAGAACAAGATGAATAATACGGAGAAGATGAATTAATAGTCCTCCGCCTAGTACGGTACAGCAGTCTGAGCAAGAGATTTAGACTGGAAGTTCCTCAAAGTGTTTCATTCAACATACCAGTGCATCTCTGGGTAATGGTACTTCTTGAGAGTAACGTAAACATATGCAAGCTGGGTAACACGGCCCGAATGATGTACTTCAGAATGTCTGCGTTTAGCGTCGGGAATGAAGACGCTCCGCAGGTCTGTCTTATCGCGAGGACGTAATAAACAGGCGGCAAAGTGGACAGCACAAATCGCGCAGAAGAAATAGTAGCCGGCGGGAGTCGGTAGTGAGGAGTCGCGTGGGCGGGCAGCGCAGCGCAGTGCGCATGCGTGGCTCGGCTCGGCTCTGCGCGGCGTGGCGTGGGCGGCCCATTCACCTGTCTGGCCGTGCGCGGCCCGCGATAGCATCGCCACGTGCGCTGACCGCGCCAAGGCCGACCACGGAAACCGCCGCCGCTCGAATTTGCATCGGCTCGCCTGCCCTGGCCATCAGCATCCTGTTCTGCTGATACCAGAGCCCTGGACTCGCCTCGCCTCGGTTTCCGGTGCTAAACCTCCGCCGTCTTCTTGCCACCTGGACACTTTACACTGCGGTGAGGATCAGCAGTGTTACAGAACATCCAGCAGGACATCTAGATGGTAATAATCCCGTTTTCTGCCTGTCGAGTCTCCACAGCGTCGTGCATCCCTTGCTCCTACATTTGTCCCGCCGTCTTCGTTGTTTAGCGGAGCGATACCGGATACTTCAGGAAGATTACACAGTCCTCCACCCTCCATCGAATTTAATCTAAAAACTCCTCCCGAACAGGCCATGAAGGTCCATAGGTACCGACCGGCCGCCGTGTCATCCTCACCCACAGACGTCACTGGATGCGGGCATGGAGGGGCATGTAATCATAATTAAATCGACACCCTAGCTGCAAACAGGTGTTGATATACACCATTTTGGACATGTTGAAAATGTGTGCCCTACCGGGACTCGAACCCGGGATCTCCTGCTTACATAGCAGACGCTCTATCCATCTGGCATGTTGAAAAACATTTTCAACATGTCCAAAATGACGTATTTCAACGCCTGTTTGCAGCTAGCGTGCCGATTTAATTATCATTTCATTCTAGAGAAGCTGCACGGTCATCAATGGTATCTGTTCTTTCGGGAACAGATACTACCTTCATATATGGAGGGACATGTGGTCAGCACACCGCTCTCCCAGCCGTATGTTTGCGAGACCGGAGTCGCTACTTCTCGATCAAGTAGCTCCTCAGTTTGCCTCACAAGGGCTGAGTGCACCCCGCTTGTCAGCAGCGTTCGGCAGACCAGATGGTCGCCCATCCAAGTGCTAACCTAGCCCGACAGCGCTTAAGTGCGGCAATCTGACTGGAACTGGTGTTACTATTGCGGCAGAGCCGTTGGCTCCACCGAATTTAGCCAACTGGAAAAAGATAAGAAGACGTTGTGGTTCCGCTGAGGCTGCCTGTTATTTAAATTTATTCGTCACTATTGGCGATTATAAGGGAGCACGTTACAGCTGATCGCATATACACGGCACGGTCAGTATTCAGGGATATGAAAGGAGTGATAATTCGAAGCAAAAAAATCTAGTAAACACCAGCTCTAAAGGGCGTACTTTTAGAGCTAAGAGCACTTGTTCAGTAAAAGAGCTATGTTTCAGTAGATATGGAAAGCGTAGAGCTTGCAGCAGAAGAGGTCCGTTTCGTTGTGAAAACGAAGACGTGGCCATAGCTCTTACTCCAGGTCTCGTACAAAGCCGTCAACCCTCTCCCCACCCACTGTAGTACGGCACACGGAATTCTCATACAACCATGTGAAAGTGGTAGAAGAGTCCTACTTTGTATTGTGAGCTCGACCATCACACTGGCTTGACTGTCGGTTATGTCATCAAAGCGTTAATCTTCCATGTCAGTTTCTGCACATTGTCGTTTTGTGGTAAGTTCAAAATGGCTCTGAGCACTATGGGACTTAACATCTATGGTCATCAGTTCCCTAGAACTTAGAACTACTTAAACCTAGCTAACCTAAGGACAGCACACAACACCCTATTTGTGGTAAGTTCTTGTTGATAACACCAAGTCTCCACACCCGTGATGATTTTTTAGTCAGGCCGTGCGGGACAAACTTTGCACACACTTATGCCTTCTTCAAATCATTCTGGAGAATTGAACACTTGATTCTGAGATGTTGCTCCATACTCACTTGCGTCACAACACTGCTGACACCCGACAACCACAAGTACACTGATTAGGACTGCCTGCGCAGAACAGTCTATTCGAATGATTATGACTGTTTACAGTTGTTAGTTCAACCTACCGCCAAAGTTACTGCGCTGATGTCTCTTATACATAAGGAATAAATTCAGTCTCGGAATCTTTTGCGCGGAAGATTTAAATCGTAATAGTAGATGCTACATGCAGTCATAAATAAAGAAGAAATACTGAATCATGCTCAAATGCATCATCGAACCAGTCAACTCTAGAACGCATTGCGAAACCATAAGACACTAGAACGCATTGCGAAACCATAAGACTTTTTCTACTCCTATTACAAAATCGAATGTACAATACACGTAAGCTCACTGGGCTAAATATTAGTCGGATTATTGAAAAAAGCACACGTGTCGCTTTCTAGCGCTGTTGATGGTGTAGAATTGTTGGATATGTACCAATCGCTTCTATAGAATCCACGCAGTAATACGAGTAAACGTGTAGTCACGACAGAATGGCCGAAGGAAGGAAGGAAAACTAGGATTTAACATTGTCACTAGAGACGGAGGACAAGCTCGGACTGTCTCAAGGAAGGAAATCGGCCGTGGCCTTTCAAGGCAACCATCGCTGCGTTTGCCTGGAGTGATTTAGGGAAATCACGGAAACGAAAATCTGAATGGCAGGACGCAGATTTGAACCTTCATCCTCTCGAATGCGAGTCCAGTGTGCTAAACGCTGCGCCACCTCGCTCGGCGTAGCCGACAGGTACTACCGAGTTTGTACGTGCCAGTGACTCCATTCTTCAGACTGTGTGTTTCTGTTATGTTTTGGGAGCGTTTTTCGTACCATGACTTGGACCTAATCGTTGACGTTACCGTGAACGTGTAATGCGATCTCTTTTTCAATATTCTCAGTGACAAAATATTATCCTTGCATGTAGATCTTCATGATACGTATACAACGGACACTCTCGTGCCGCGCGGGATTAGCCGAGCGGTCTTAGGTGCTGCGGTCATGTACTGTTCGGCTGGTCCCGGCAGAGGTTCGAGTCCTCCCTCGGGCATGGGTGTGTGTATTTGTCCTTAGGATAATTTAGGTTAAGGAGTGCGTAAGCTTAGGGACTGATGACCTTAGCAGTTATCTCCCATAGGATTTCACACACATTTGATTTTTGACACTCTCGTCTTTCAAGACGACAACAGCCACGTTCAGGGTGCTGCAGACGTTCCTGATTTGACGAACACTCAGGCATCCTACAGTACCTCACTGGCCCACTAAACCATCCAATCTTAATGTCAAAATAAATATTTAGGACTGTTTGGAACAGTGAGTGCAAACAAGTGATCAACATCCCCACGATATTGTAGCTCTAGGGGTAATGCAGATACATAGGGGTAATGCAGGTACATAGAAGAACGGGAAAAAAGTGGTCAGCAAGGCTGAGTGCCACGCGGGAAATCCGGGTTCGATTCCCAGTACTGCCAGGGATTTTTCCTTGGTGGTTGGACTGGTACGGGATGCACTCAGCCTCATGAAGCCAACCGAGGAGTTATTCGCCCACTCAGCAGCGGTTCGAAGGTCTAGAATCCCGACGCCGACCAGAAAAGTAGTCTGCTGTTCATATGCCCTCAATACCCCATCCGATGATGTCATCGGTAGAGAATGACATGGCGTGGAATTTTACTTTCACTTGTACGTGACAGACTTACTTTATTGTGTACTTTTTTTTTAAAAAAAAAAAAAGAAAGAAGCAAAGCTAGGTACGTTCTTGTAACATGGTTGGAGTGATGGAATGGTGAGGCACGAACATTGTAGGAAGAGAGCTCACTTAGAAGAGTGACTGCGACAGCAAGTAGCAGGGTGTGGCGGGTCGAGGAACCAGGAAACGGCATTCAGAACACGGTCGCTAGCAGCGGCGCGTCGCCAGCAGGTGGAAACGCAGCAGAGGACGCACCCCAGCCGGGCACTTTCCCAGGCGGTAGCATCGCTGCCAACGGTAATGGCGCGCCGCACCAGCCATTAGCCTGCGCCCAGAGGTGTTACAAATTAGCGGAGCGACCGCGCACCAGCTTTCTCGCGGCTCACCCCGCCGTCTGCCACTCACTCCGACATTTCCAGAATTTTCTCTAGCGGCACACGCTGCAACCGCTCGTATCCGATTTCGAACGCTTTCGCTGGTACTGGTCATTCTGTCCGTGTCCGGCGAAAGGGGTCACTCGAATCGACGGTCGCTCGTTTCCCAGCTTTCGTGAGACGCGGAAGACGAGAGTACAAGTGTGCTCTCTACAGAAGTGGAGTTCATGAACAGTGTCCACCGTTCCTGTCATTATTGAGATTTACCGCGCAAAACCAAGACTTATGTGCCGTTGTAGTCTACATCTGTTCTGTGAGATTGCAGGCTTGTAAAAAACAGCTCTCGACTACCTCAGAGATGAAAGTGGCACTACGTTTCGCCATCAGACCTAGATCGTCCCTGATCAGGATGGACATGCATGACGTAATGGTTTCAGGTGAGGCTCAAAACCTTCCTTGCGCTGGCCGTTGATAATCTACAACGCCCTCCAGGTAACTCCGGCGGTAGGTATGCAAAATTCTCTCTCCAATCGCATTAAGGTCTAGGACAGACGAAACATCAGGATTGTACAGCACCCCGACCACAAAGTACCTGAGAACACCGAAGTAATGTGCCACATGCACACTTACACTCGGGGAGACTTTTTTCCGGGTTTACTTGTCTGTAACAGTGACTGTCTCCACGGCTACTAATTCACCACATGTTACACCCTCATCCTCACCTCTCCATGTGACGGTGTAGTTGGATTTGGTATTTCATTCAATATCTTGATCAGTAACTTTATCTCACCACTATTCTCTGACAGGTGCGACTTCTCTCAGGTTTGAAACCACCTGTCATTGACAAGGTTTGACATTCGTCTCCGGTCCATGTTACTTGACTGCTAATGGTACAACATTCCTTGTAGCCCTTGATTAATCAACGTTAATACACGAACAAATCGGATAACTTTGTTCATGTTGTGGTTATTGGGATGCCCAACAAGGTGTGTGTTTCATGGAAACCCCTCTTTTCATGGCTGCACTCTCATACGATAGGTCTTTTTGTCATTCGTAGGGACCGAAAAATGTAGCATCAATTTTTCGAAATTGCATATATTTTCTTTGTTTGTCAATGATTAGACACGCAAATTTAAAAGGTTGTGACGCTACGTAAATGAAGACAAAGACATTATTACTTCTTTGAAACTAGCTGTTAAAAAATTGCTGCTTAAGAACTATTTGACCAGCATGTTTGCTTTTGCATAAACTTCAACACCTTTTTCTTCCGAAATGGCCTTTGTTTTCTTCGTTTGGCTGTATTTAAGCTTTCAAAAATGATTGTTCTGTTGATAAGCAGCAGCATTTTCCACCCATTTAAGCGAATGCGCTCCGATATAAGTGTTTCTGGACATTATTTGTCTTTTCCCGCCCAATTTGAAGATTAAATAATTTGCTGACTACTAATTTCTACATTTAATGGGTATTCATAGCTCTGTGACCCATGCTACACAACGCTACCGATAGAAGTGACACGGATTTAGCATAGAAGTGGAACCGGACGTATGGCAACTCCATTTTAACGTTAGGGGCAGAATATGTTTTCCAATCGTCATAGCGATGAAGGCAGGCACTATACGCCATAGTCGTAGATGGCCGCAAGCATAAACAGAGTAGAATTTTGAGCGCCACAGGGGAAGAAGAGCTGCAAGGAAACAAACCCCGCCTCCATTGCGCTGGGCAGCAGCCTACAGCAGAACTGACACATTGTCTACATCTACATCTACATCTACATTGATACTCCGCAAGCCACCCAACGGTGTGTGGCGGAGGGCACTTTACGTGCCACTGTCATTACCTCCCTTTCCTGTTCCAGTCGCGTATGGTTCGCGGGAAGAACGACTGTCTGAAAGCCTCCGTGCGCGCTCTAATCTCTCTAATTTTACATTCGTGATCTCCTCGGGAGGTATAAGTAGGGGGAAGCAATATATTCGATACCTCATCCAGAAACGCACCCTCTCGAAACCTGGCGAGCAAGCTACACCGCGATGCAGAGCGCCTCTCTTGCAGGGTCTGCCACTTGAGTTTATTAAACATCTCCGTAACGCTATCATGGTTACCAAATAGCCCTGTGACGAAACGCGCCGCTCTTCTTTGGATCTTCTCTATCTCCTCCGTCAAACCGATCTGGTACGGATCACAGGGATCGCCGATCACTTCTCGTTTAGTAAGGGTCGTAATCGAAACCCTTGATGGACCAGGTTTAGGCGTTTCACTTATTTCAAAATAAGAAAAGAAAACAATGGGCAACGCACAACACAAAGCATTCAGGGACTGCCACTGCTCAATAGCTTGTTGAAGATACCAGAATATTGTTAACGACGGTAGTTCAGGCCCGACCTCTAGCAGTATTCGATGCAACTACAGTTCAGAACATCCATCACCTAATTTGCCACATTAACTGTTCCCTTTACACTACTTTTTAAGCTTTAGCTAACAAAAAGACGGCCGGCCGCGGTGGTCTCGCGGTTAAGGCGCTCAGTCCGGAACCGCGGGACTGCTACGGTCGCAGGTTCGAATCCTGCCTCGGGCATGGATGTGTGTGATGTCCTTAGGTTAGTTAGGTTTAAGTAGTTCTAAGTTCTAGGAGACTGATGACCACAGATGTTAAGTCCCATAGTGCTCAGAGCCAACAAAAAGACGTAACGTTTCTTTCCTACAAAACGCTGGGTCCCATGGCTGAGTACTACGTTGCATCTTAAACAAACTACTCAACCGTCCACAACTGGCCTGGCGCCAGATCATTTAGCGCATTGATACGTCGTTGCGTTCCTACACTTTATTTTGCAGGTAGGTTCTTGCGCACATTATCTATCCAAGCCGGGCTTCGCCAGGTGATGTGCAATGCCAGTAACCGCTTACATTTTCGACACTGTATGCAAAAAATAAAGCTGTTTCGAACTATCTCTGATAAATAGATCATCTGGATACAATTCGCTACGAAAACCCGTCTGTTAAGCAATTTTACGTTCTCGCATTTTCACGCAGAATTCACATTTATTTCGCATTTATTGTAAAATGCGATTTTTTCAGGTCCCTAGTCATTCTTGTTGCTGTGCTGATTCCGACTTATATTATGGTGCAGGGTCCCATGACGGCCTCGTACGAGTCCTGCACCACGTACCGCACCAGTATGCTGTTTTAAGGGGTGACTAATCTCTTGTCCGGCGAGCTTACCGAGCGCGCAGTTTCCCCGCCTGCAGACGCGGACACCTCGCCGAGCCGGGGGGCTGTGCGTGGAGTAGTAGGAGTCTGAGTACGTGCCGGCGGCCCACGAGGCGGCGGGCGACGGACTGCCTAATGAGGTGCGTGTAGGCGGCGTGACCGGCAGTACACCATCTCGTGACAGGTGCTCGCTCGCTGTTCGCCCCAGCGGGACCGCACGAAGTCCTCGTATGCGCCGGCTGCGACCGCAGTCGCGCAGGAATGCCCGCAGTATTCCTAGGAAACTAGGGGCTTCTGACTCGCACTGCAGCACGACTGCAGACAAACTCTCACACGCTCCCTCTGAGTGATATATCTCGTACACGGCCAGTCCCTGCGTTTCCGCTGAAACCAACTGCTGCCCGATAATGGCCGACAGCAGGGAGCGGAGGACAAGCCAGACACCAGCGTAAAACTGTGAGCCGAACCGGGATTCCAACCGCGAACTTGTCTCTCGCGGACAGTGCTTTTTCGACGTAGATTCTCAGTCCCTGTTCGAATATTTAACCAGCCATTTACCCCTTTGAATGTATTAAGACCCACCCGTAGACATTTTTGTTAGCTGGAAGTCTGTTTGGAGAGATCAGCCTCTTAGTGATATTACGTAAGATCACTTCCTTAACAAAGAAAGTAATATTCATCTGCCAGGAATGATAGTGTGAGATGCCCAGTCGATATGTATAAAATAATGGGTTTTAGGTTATTGGTGCGTGTTGGTAAAGTTTTCATTCGATTGTAGCTAATTCACTTTTTTCAAAAGTGATTCGACTACAGCTATGCTAAAACGAAAACACTTTTCTGGAGATCATGGGGGTATCAATAAGGCCTTAACATGAATAGATATTTTATGGGAAGAAAATTGGAATGACTGATGAGTAAAAAACAGTCAACAATTAATTGAAAGTTATTTCGTGTTGTTTTTGTCCATCAGTCACTTGACCTACGAAAATCACCGAGTTCCCAAGTACTGTGTGGCTGATCCCGGCGAAGGTTCGAGTCCTCCCTCGGGCATGGGTGTGTGTGTTTGTCCTTAGGATAATTTAGGTTAAGTAGTGTGTAAGCTTAGGGACTGATGACCTTAGCAGTTAAGTCCCACAAGATTTCACACAAATTTGAACATTTTGAATTTGAAGTTCCCATGTATCGTCTGAACAAATTATTAATTTACTGTGTGCACAACGTGAAATGCTGAAACGTTCTTCCCTAAGACAGGAAACTGTATTCAGTGTGCTAGTAGTTGGGTGGAAAAAATTCGCTTAAGTGTAACGAAGTACTTCTTAATTTTACGAACTGATTTTTTCTACAGACACGAAAATTCCGATGTAAAGCTCTCGGGCTTCAAAGTGGATGGCAGTGTTAAAATACTGCGACGTTTCCAAGTGCTTCACACTCATCATTATCTGGCAAAATCAGAAACCCCAGAGCCTTTCATCAGTAGTATACCCCGGCAAAGTCTAAATTCACACATGACAGTTCGGATAAAACTATCATTATACACATGAAATAACGAGACAAAACACGACAGATAATGTTGGCAGGCAAGTGGAATGGTAGGTGGTAATACATTTAAAACCACTCATTAGTCAAGAAAAACCTCCTTAAAAACTGGTCTGTAGGCTTACACTAAACGATAATTACATCGCTTACCGCCAATGAAGACTGTAGTGTGAACTCCACAAATCTGACACAAATCTGAATTCCCATTGTAATTACTAAATTTCATCTGTCAGTTCTCCCTTTATTCACGGGAAAGAGACAAGGCAGAGTACCAATTAAGCCAGCAACACTTTAAACTTAAGTATAACTCTTATTTATATCAAGATACCTGTTTCACTTCTGATCGCTGCAAAATGGTGAAACCTATGACGTATTTCATAGTATTTGAGGCAACAAAAGAATAAAAGTAATAGAGCAGAACTATTTTGCAAAAGAGGAACTGGCGTACTTCCAGTGCTATGTAGTGGCCTCGTATTCTAAATACCGGCTCATGTCTGTCACTAGATTTCTTAATAATGTGTTGCATGTTTGTCGTGTTATTTGTTGAGCTCATTAGTGAGCACAATCCTTTCCGCTATAAAGTTTGATTCAGACGTTGTTCACAGAATTATACCGGTTTCAAATTTTTAGCCATTGTCAATAGCCCAGAAATATTGATTTTGGTTGTACTGACGGAAATGAACTTTATTCCTATTAATTTGTCAGCTATAATTCAACAGTCACCTGGTGTTTGTTTTCGTGTCTATATTCACCTTGAAGGTACATTTAGAAATCACGGTATTGTCGTAGCAATCTGTGGTCGCAGCACACACCCTGCACACAAAACAGGATACCTGTTATTTTGAACGGCATCTGACGCACACTTGAGAGGAAATTACACTTATCGCCTCCCGTTATGTCGCGACTTTGTGCCTGGGGCGGGACGGAGGTTTCCTGTGACCTTCGCCACCCACACAGGACGAACAATAGCGCCGGCGTCTCGAGTGCTGTTAGCTCAGAGCAACAGCTTTCGCGGTCATCCGCTGTAACTGGTTTGCCTCGACATTGTGTGGTCGCGATCTGCATACCGCTCTCTTCAGCCTCCAGTACGCTTCTCACGTCTGTTAAATACCTCTCACTGCGGAAGAAGCAGTAGAAACTACTTGAAAACAGCAGTTAAATTTAATACGATTACGTGAGAGGACACAAGAAACTTTTAGAGAAACATCGACATCGGTTACACAAACTGCAAGCTGTTTTGACCCTACGTCTGGGTATGTAGGCACCACAAATACGCAGAAACCGTTGCAGACAGCGTAACCACAGTCGTTACTAATCATCTTCGGAATTAAGAATTCGCTTCGCCTGTGTTGAATCTCGTTATTATCAGATCACAATCGGTTTTGGGGCACTGAAAAGCACTTCCTCAGGTGACATGTAACTAATTCATAGCAACTAAGTAGCCCGAACATGACACTCAACATTCGTGTCCAGACCAAACCACTTAGCCCTCTATTACGGAGGATGTGGTTGTAAGTGCTACGAAACCGGTTTTGATACGATAATAACAAGATTAAATATAGCTGAAGCCGCTTTCTAATCTTCAATTCAACTATGATTGCAGAAGAACAACAGGTAATCCACTTAAAAGGAAGATGGATAAGAGAGCAAGTTTTCCTGTGTGTGTGTGTGTGTGTGTGGAGGCGCTGAAACAATGTTTTCCGGAAAGAAAAAACTTTGTAATCTCTGTGGCGTGTCGTACATACTCATCGACAGACGAAAATCGATAATGTTAATTTGGTTGCCGAAGTAACTTGTGGACTGAACACTTAGCCTGAAAACTTATTTAGTAAACAGGAAAATTACTTGATATCTCAGCGTGACTGAAAGGGGTTAAGTTTTCGGGATTTAGTCGATTTGAAATACTGGCGCCGAGCGTACCTACATCACATGTAGCTCCCGGTGAAGACGACTAGGTTAATCGAAACATGAAATCATCAGTTGAGATGAACAACGAAATACATTTCACCTACAAACATTATTATTCATTCACTGGAGAGGTTCGTTATTTTATAGGGACTGTTAGAAGACAGTTCTATTTCATTATATGTACAGGTTGTTTCAAAGTGTTTGCGTCAAACGTCTAGAGGCAATAGATCATTTCAGGAGGAACAACTTTATTAAAGAGAAAAATGTTTGCTGACACTTCCTGGAGACGCTAGATGTCCTTTTGTATTCTTTTGTATTGGGCATGGTGACCCTGAGAGGCGGAAGAGTGTAGGCACTCTGCAGCATGCGTATGCCTTGTGTGTTGCCTATAATCTAGTCACCTGCTCCCAGCAAAGTTGAAGCATTTGATTCGCTTCTAAAATATCTTTCACCGCTTAGACTCATTCTTAAGGTTCTCTTGTTGGAAATCACTCTGTCAATTTACTGGAGTAGGTAATGCAGCACACGCGGTTAGTAGCCCATACTAGTTTGGTAACATCCCGTCGCCCCAGGGGCGGAATATACTAAAGGACGGCTAGCGTCGCTGGGGAATGTTGGCGAACATTTTGTCTCTTACAAAAGACATTCCCCATGAGACTATCACTCCTAGGTGTTGAAGCACCCTTTATATAACCTGGTAGACAACACTGGAAGCCCCACGGGGCTGTCGTGTATGTGGACGTAGCAAAGGAAAAAGTGCAGGAAGACTAGCAGATCGACTTCAGCGCAACATCTGGTAATTGTTTCCTCGCAGTAAGTGAGGTAGCGCAGTGGTTGGCACACTGGACTCACATTCGGGAGAGCGACGGTTTAAATCTACCTCACACCATCCTGATTTAGGTTTACCGTGATTTCCCCAAATCAGGCAAATGCCGGGATGATTCCATTGAAAGGGAATAACAGAAAAATGTTTTATATAAGTTCGAAGAACTATTAAAACGATGTTTGATATTTTTTGTTTTGCATTTTTGTTGAGGAAATTGCATTTTCTAACGCTATTTGAAAAATGCGCATTGTTTTCATTATTTTTACTACATCGTCCCTCTGTTTCACGTTACAAATCAACAGGTTTCGAATAAAACCAGAATTTAACACTGACAAGCTCAATTTTGCTATAAATACTTTCTATTTTTAAGTAATATACAGGAGGAGAATTATGTAGAACAAAAAAGGTTCGTAGGTCACACGGCTTTTTATACATCCTCACTCGGTTTCTAGACGGTTCTCCGCTTCCGATTTTTTGAGGAATCTTGTGAAGCGCCGATCGCGTGCGTAAAGTAAGGTAACGATCGACAGGTTGCTACACACCTAACGCACAGGTGACACTGGTAGGATCTTAGCTGACCAGAGCTATTACGAAAACTACCGTATGCTACGCTGACTTACTCACTTACACAACAGTCTACGGTAGCCTACGGTAGTTTTATAACCCTAGTTACACGTCATCTACAACCACCGAGTTGGTGTCCATCTGGGCGATGTTATTGCAGTGTGTAGCCGGGGCGAACTGTTCTCCACTGCTAGATGAAGGTGAACTGGAACAAGCTTTAACATCACTCACAGCAGTTCTGAGCAAGCTACATTGTTCTGGTCAGACATAACGTGGCCTCACTTCAGAAGTGGTGTGATCCCTCGGCCGCGGCAGAACGCCCTCTTGACCCCCCCCCCCCCCCCCCCCCCAACCGCGCCGAGTGTTCCTCGACAAAGACATCGAGTTGTTCCACCCCGTGCCGGTCAGTAAAACGTTACGAGGCGCGGCGCGGTGGGCTGGCAGCCGGCTAAACCGACCCGTGTAGTGGCCGGGTCGGTGGCTGGTGCGGGCGGCTCGTCCCCCCGCCGCTGGATGCGGCCCGACAGCGGCGTCGGTGGTCCGCGCCCGGCCGGCCGACGCCGGCGCTGCCCATGTCGATGGCATCGGGCCGCGTCTCTATTAGGCAGCTCCATCCATCATGCGCGCCGGCCCGCTTTGTCCTCCGGAGACAATCGGTATTTGTGACGGTCGGCAAGTGGCAGGTCCGCACTCCGCCGCTCCCTGCTTCTCCGCCTTCGTTTTGTGCCCTCGGCGGACCTCGTAGGACCTGACTGTCAGATAAAAATCCCACCAGCGATACCACGAGTTTTCCCGCATCTGCGCCCGAGCGTCGCTCGAACACCTGAAAAATTTACATGCTTGTGACACGTGGCAACAAAAAAGAATCGGGCCTGAGATCTAGTCTCTGACAGCGAAGTGTCGCGCTTCCGCCGTGACGTCTGGAAACACGACTTTTACACGGAGTCCGACGGCGTGAGGCAACAGGATACGTGTGAAATACGTTAAGAAAGCAAAACGAAGGCGAACAGTTGCGTGACCATGTTGACAAAGATAAACTGCTAGAGAACTTCAAAAATTAAGTTGCACATTACATGCACAGATGGTGGTAATATCGCGTACGCGAGGTATAAAAGGTCAGTGCATTGGCAGAGCTGTCGTATGTACTCTGGTGCGTTCGTGTAAAACGGTTTACGACGTAATTCGACCGCGGAATGGTAGTTGGAGCTAGAGGCATCGGACAAACCATTTCGGAAACCGTTAGTGAATTCAGTATTCCGAGAATCACAGTGTCAAGACTGCGCCGAGAACATCCTATTTCACGCACTACCTCTCACCGAGGGCCGGCCGGGGTGGCCGAGCGGTTCTAGGCGCTACAGTCAGGAAACGCGCGACCGCTACACAGAATGGCAGCTATTGTAAGTTACGAGGCGATACAGCCGCGCCGAGAAGAGGTCAGCGATGCAAACGAGGTCTGGCAGTTGCAAGTCCCGACTGGCCGACCGACAGACGCAAAGAGTAGCGTATCGGTCCTGTTCGCCAACAAACTCGCGTCGTTAGGGATTTTGCTCCTGTACAAGCGCTACCCGTGCCTCCTTTCTCTCTGTGCGCTTGTGCACGTCACAAATTAGACGTGCTAATTGGCAGAGCCGACATCACGACGGCGGCGCATGTGCACGGCAGGAAGAAGAGTGCGCCCTTCTCCGGCGTGTCGCAGCGGAAAAGCGGCCACGCCGGCGCTCTCAATTACGGGTGCAGGGGTTGTGTTCGCCGGCGGTCGGTCACGATGGCGCGAGGCGCTTCCAGCCATATCTTGGGCCTGACTGGCAGCGCGGGTTGACAAAACACGGACCAGGCCGCGCTGTGACGACCGGCTACAAGCCCCAGGCCCTCTAGCGCAGTGCTTCCCGACCAGTCTTAGACCATTACCCCTGAGCGCAATCAGACATTAGCTTGTACCGCCGCTCTCCACTCCCCCTGCCATCTCTACACCCCCCCCCCCCCCGCGGTCACCCACATTATCACCAACTTTAGCACCTAACTAAACTGTAGAATGAAAGCATTTTATTTTTAAAATGATGAAATATGAATGTAATTTAGTTTGTGTGTGGGGGGCGAGAGGTTAGAATGAATGAAGAAGGAATTCGTGATGCACCACAAGTGCTACACACTACTCCTCTCAGATACGAAAGCAAAGTATCAAAAAATGTTCAAATGGCTCTAAGCAACATGGGACTTAACATCTGACGTCGTCAGTCCCCTAGACTTAGAACTATTTAAACCGAACTAAGCTAAGAACATCACATACATTCATGCCCGAGTCAGGATTCGAACCTGCGACCGTAGCAGCAGCGCGGTTCCGGACTGAAGACAAGTATCCACATTGAGCGTAGACACTTGTTACAAAACATACATACCTCCCCTGCATTACTCCTCTCTGTTGCGGCACTTGCTTGACCTACTCGCTGCAACCCCATTTAAAATCACCCAAGTTAAAATGTGTGCACTATACTTACTGTTGGTAAATATTTTTACTGCGGCGCTCCTTACTTCTGAACTGGCAGCAATTGTAAGACTTCAGATTGTTAATGCTTTGTGTCTGACCACGGCCGCTAATAATAGTAATAATAATAATAATAATAATAATAATAATAGTGTGTACATCACTATAGTAGCCCTTATATACGGCTGGTCGTGCTGTCTATTAATTCGTTTACCGTTTTCGAAGCGAGTAATGAAGCAATTTCTGGACTACTGCATGCACTATATACAACTTGGAGAAGACATTCTCTTGAGATATTTACCATTTGTTACGTATGTGTGTCACTTTTATCATCATCGATGTACTGGACAAAGCACAACATATGTGTATGTAGAGGGTGGACTATGTGAGGAACCTCCACCGCATTACTGCCACTAACTGACAGAAAGTAATTTTTGATAACTTATATACAGTTTTAGAGTCTTATAAAATTGTGATAATAGTAACGATCTTTTGAAAGTAATCTAGTTTCGTGATTGAACATAATCGAATTATTTAATTTTTACCTTTCAGAAAATTTCATTTTACTCCCCAGGGGGTAATTACCTCCAGGTTGGGAACCACGTCTATCACTACCCTCTCGGCAGGTGGTCTCCCACACACTACTTCTTTCCGCGAGACTAACCGGTGGAGTGGGAGAGAACCTGAATTCGCACGTGACGCTCTGTTGCAGTAGGCTTGCAGAGAGTACCGCCTCGCTACATTTACGGAAATCACTGAAGTGCGACTCATTATTATAATAGCTGCTACTTCCACCTACACCTCATCTTCTACTTATGTAGAGCCATAATACTGTTTCAAAGTAGTTTCTTAAATTAATAAGCGGCAAGTGACTTATAATCTCTAATAAACTGCCTAATCAAATTAAATCAGGCGATGCTGAGGCACTTAGATAAAGAAATTAGTCACTAAAAGTGCGTTACTTGGAAAGTAAAATCACAGGCGGTGGTCTAAGAAGACGAGATATAAAATGTATACTAGAAGTAGCAAGAAAGGCATTTCTCAAAAATATAAATTTGCTAATATCGAATTTAAACTTAAATTTTAGGAAGTTTTTTTCTGAAGGTATTTGTCTGAAGTTTAGGTTAGTGCAGAACTAAAACGTGGTCGACAGATAGTTTAGACAAGAAGCGAGCAGACGGACTAAAATGTGATACTGTAGAAGAATTCTGAAGATAAGATTGTTGCATAGTATAACTAACGACGAGACAAGAAAGTCATGGTACAACTTGACTAAAAGAAGGGATTGGTTAATAGGACACGTCCTTGTGCTATCAAGGAATCGTCAAGTTGGTAATAGGGAGAGGGGGGAGGATGTGGGAGGGGGGAGAGTAAAAATTGTACAGGGAGAGCAAAGCTTGTGTATATCAAGGATGATCGAATAGATGTAGTTTCCAGTAGTTATGCAGAGTTGAAAAGGTTTGCGCAGGATAGATTAGTGTGGAGAGCTGCATCAAACCAACTTTGGGACTGAAGACCACAAAAACACAGTGATTTTTTTTGAATTGTTTATGCAAATGCTGGAATGATTCCTTTGACCGATTTAATTCCCTATGCGTAATGAATCTGAGCCTGTGCGGCATCTTCAATGACACAATCACACTTTTTGTCTCCTGGCAATACACAACCTGATTAAAATATCCAGACACTATTTTTGGTATCACGTATTGATACCATCCCATGGGCATCATAAAACTGGCAACAGAATTGCAAGTTTCCCTCAGACGGTGATAGCTGGCGTGCATGATCCGGTGGACAGAATGGTGCACGCTCACTGAGACATGCCTCCAGCACCTCCGTATCACGAGCGCCCTTTGCATCCACAAAACCTACTCGCACTTGGAGCCCTTCCCAACGTGACGCTACGCAGACGTCGCCTAGTAGCGGCTCCATCGTTTGTGCTCTAGTGTAGAGCCTCGTCCCTGCGGAGAATGGCAGCTGGACTCTATTTCTTGCTGCCTTATTTGTACTGAGAGTTTGTACGCTCGGAGAAATACAAGTTAAAATGGTTCAAATGGTTCTAAGCAGTATGGGACTTAACATCTGAGGTCATCAGTCCCCTAGACTTAGAACTACTTAAATCTAACTAACCTAAGGACATCACACACATCCATGCCCGAGGCAGGATTCCAACCTGCGACCGTACCAGCAGCGCGGTTTCGGACTGAAGTGCTTTGAACCGCTCTGCCACAGCGGCCGGCAAGTATATCTTCTGTTTACTTGTTCGCTAATAGTCTCTGTTCCTGTCCAGCTTTCCTACATTGACAGTTGCTACCACACACATTAGCCCACTTTCCCTTGTTGGTACGAATTTGTACGAGTACACAAGACTGCTCGTGGATATGTCCACACTTCGCCTTCATGACGCCTTGAAATCTGCTGGGGACACATTCAGTGAGGTGAATGAATCTCTGCAGAGCAATGGCAACCCAGTGGGGTAGTCAGTTTCAGGAATGTTACTCTCCGCAAACCAATGCCATAGACATACAGGGTGCATATTCATGCTGATACAGTCATCATCTCCTAAATGTTCCTCTAGAGCAGGCAGTACACAGTGCTTTAAAATGTTTTCATACCTTTCCACATGTAACGTTCCTTAAGCAGAATAAGGGGACCACACCCAAATCTGAGAAAGCAAACCCCCTCCAGACCGTAACACCACCTCCTTCATATTTTATTGCTGGCAATACACTTTGGAGGAGGCCACGTTCTTCAAGCATTCGTGGAAGATGAACCCTTCCATCGGATTGCTACAGGGCACAGCGTGATTCATCAGTCCAAATCACTCGTTTCCATCCACTACCGAGAGACGTCGCTCTTTACACCACCTCAACCGCCGCTTAGCACTGACTGCAGATAGCCGGCCGCTGGTGGCCGAGCGGTTCTATGCGCTTCAGTGTGGAAGCGGTCGCAGGTTCGAATCCTGCCTCGGGCATGGATGTGTGTGATGTCCTTAGGTTAGTTAGGTTTAAGTAGTTCTAAGTTCTAGGGGATTGATGACCTCCGCTGTTAAGTCCCATAGTGCTGAGAGCCATTTGAACCATTTCTTCTGACGACAGAGACTTCCCGACTCCATTTATACTGGCTGGTCCACCTCTCGTGGCATCTAGTGGTCAGTTCTGCATTATATGGGGTGTCCGAAAACTTTTGATCGGATAGTGTATGTTGCCCTCTGAGAGCGAAATCTGTGGTCAGCGTAATTATGTCAAGACTGCTCTCGGCCCATTCCTCTTGTACGAGCCCCGCGCTGCCAATGCGGCCAGCGAGAGAAGGCGCCTTCCCGTACGGGAGGTCACGGCTGGCGGCACGCTGTGACGGTGGCACCGGGGGGACATTTTACGGCCGCGCGGGCCGCACGACCGGTGCGCGGCGCGCTTCTCCCCGGCTGCGGCTGCGTCCCACGACCCGGCCAGCCCATCTTTGTTTATGGCCGGTGCTGCTCCTCCGCTGCACCGGGGACTCGTCATCGTCGGCACGGCTCTCGCCGCAACCGCAGCGCAGACGTGACGCAAAAATGCCGGCGCGCCCCCCGTATATATATAAGGAATTATTTGTGTCCCCGCACACGGCCGGCTGCCTCCTCAGCGGATCGAGCGACACGACGGCGATAAAATCTGAACTGGCATGCGGCTGGCGCACGACGTATGAGCCGGGCCGCACACGTCGCCGCCTGCGACAGAGGCCGCAGCAGCCCGCCGGTCCGGCGGCGCAACTGCCCTCCGCGTGACCACTGCAGCGACTCGTACTGGCGTAAAGAGGGATAAACGTCCCACACAACTAAAAAACGTTCCTGCCGTCAAAACGTCTTTAAAATTTACTGCAGTGCACTTTCTTACACCTGTAGCACGCTGTATTCGTACACGACATCTTGCACACAACAGAGGCAGGTGAGCAGGTAGATTCCATCTTCCTAGATTCCCGAAAGCGTGTATAAAAACATAGCGGCATAGCCGGCACGGTAGCTCAGCGCGTTCGGTCCTCTGTAACAAGAGACTTAGTAATTGATCAACGATGAACCTGAATTGGTGAAATGATAATTAAATGGACACCCTAGCTGCAAACAGGCGCTGATATATTTCATTGAGGACATGTCGAAAATGTGTGTCCCGACCGGGACTCGAACCCGGGATATCCTGCTTACATGGCAGACGCTCTATCCATCTGAGCCACCGAGGGCACAGAGGATAGTGCGCCTGCAGGGACTTATCCCTTGCACGCTCCCCGTGAGATCCACATTCCCAACATGTCCACCCCACTACATTCGTGGTGCGCCTAATATATGTTGGCCCATCATACTTATTACTCGTGGCAAATTAATCTACCAAGTCCCGTAAGAGTATAGGCATAGCGTGTGCGTTCGCACAAGAAGGTCAATGACAGGGAAGCCATTTTGTAACTATATATAAAGGTAGTATCTGTTCCCGAAAGAACAGTTACACCGTTGATGCCCATGCAGCTTTCGCTAGAATGAAACGATAATTAAATCGACACCATGGCTGCAAACAGGCGTTGATGTATTACATTGAGGACATTTTGAAAGTCCCATAATATTTCACACAGTACTAAAATGATGTGTCTATAGTGAGAATGTGAGTAAGTAATACTGACTATTGAATTAGTACTGGCACTACTTGTACTACTACTACTACTACTACTGCTGCTGCTGCTAGCGTTAATAGTGATAATACTACTACTGCCAATAACAATAATAATAATAATAACAGTAATATCAATAATAATCACAATAACAACAATATCGTTAATGGCAGATAAAAGGTTTTTCTGATGTATAGTCTGTCGTTTTAAGGTATATCGTACTTAATTCCCAATTTTATTATTGTGATACGTTTTCGATTTGGCAATAAAGATGCGGAAGTATAATTACAAACAAAACTGTTTGCATATTTTGAAATCGGGTATAGCGGACGAATGCATGCGCCGCTAGGAGTGGGAGGAGAATCTACATAAAGCTTACGTCACCCATGGCTTCCTAGCTATTATGATAAACGCTTCTTATGTAATTTATATGTACCATGCGCTGATCCACATTTTATTTTATACTTTTCTTAAAGTAAGCTTCATCAAGATGAAGAGAAACGTTTTTAAATTTCGTGTTTGTTGTTTGGTTTTTATACTTTCCACTGAAGTTACTGAAGTTCCAGTCATATACTTCTGTGACTGCATCTAATAGAAGATAAAATGTGATCACCTTCGATTCTATCAACTTTAGCTTCACATTTCCTATCCTTTTCACCAGTACACCACGTAAGAGCCCTCAGCTTTCCTGCCTGCACGGAAAGTTGCGTCGCTCGCACGGTAGAACTAGTGGACCATTTCCCCCGACCATTTCTGGGCGCAAACTTCACTGGGAGCATTTTATAGGATACCTTTTCGAAAGGCATTCGACACAGTGCCGCATTGAGGACTGCTCAGTATTTTGCAAATAGCATCTCATAAAATAATCTTCAATACCGTCCCGACTTCGAACATTACACAACTACACACACACACACACACACACACACACACACACACACACACACACACACACACACACCGAACAATGTGAAACAGTGGTTAGGGACACAAACCTCACACTCGGATGAAGCAGATGTTCAAATCACCGCCCAGATTTAAATTGTCCGTGTTTTCCCAAACTAATACGGAAGGGGTGCTTCGTTACAAAGCCTCGTTATCGAAGGGACGTTAAATCCTAAATCTTACACACACACACACACACACACACACACACACACACACACACCACCCCGTCTTTCGACTGCAATTTCAATTTAACACTTTTTTCAGAACTATTCCCTCCCCCCCCCCTCCCCCACTGCCCTCCCCCTTCCTTCTGATGAAACACATTGGAGTCGTTCCCGTTCTTGACTAATAACTATTCCATCCATAATGGACTGCATTGTGAAGGCAGTCACTGATAATAGCTGGAATGGAACTATTTTTTGCGTCAGTTACCAATTTATTTTTCCTACTACGCTTTTCAGTGGCTAGTACCATCGCCATCACGTGGAAAATCAGTGCGGTTGGTACAGCATACAAACTTCCTTAGACAGTAATAAAGCTAATTATCGCTTAGCGATGGTCCCTAAAACCATACACAAAAGTATTTTGCATTTTCAGGGGTATTAGTATAAAGAAGATGCTGCATATTTCTGGTGGTTGCATGTGCTCGTTACTGTACATCTTTTACACGGTCTTTCACTCTCTGCAATGATGACTCCTACATTTTATCAGTGAAAATGAATGGCAAAGTTAGATAATCTCTCCAAGGCCTCTGATGGGTACGCGGATTGAGCCGTTACAGACGTTTTAGTACACGCAGTAAGGGTACCTACTTCATACTTTAAGAATATTTGATGTGGTGGACGATAAGTCAACGAATTCATAGGATTCATCGTTATAACGGGATAACATAAAATCAAATTCACACAGTGTTGCTATAAACCGTTAAATATGGGCAACAAGGTTTCACAGACTTAAGCCAATGTATGCAGTTCCCTTTCACTTGTTCTAGGTTCGACGTGATACGTGAACAGGTACTGGTTGTATTAATATGGAGTAGCAAAGGTAAGTCTCGAAACTCAAGTGCCGGCCGAAGTGACCGTGCGGTTAAAGGCGCTGCAGTCTGGAACCGCAAGACCGCTACGGTCGCAGGTTCGAATCCTGCCTCGGGCATGGCTGTTTGTGATGTCCTTAGGTTAGTTAGGTTTAACTAGTTCTAAGTTCTAGGGGACTAATGACCTCAGCAGTTGAGTCCCTTAGTGCTCAGAGCCATTTGAACCATTTTTTGAAACTCAAGTAAACAGATTCGATTTTTTTTTCAATCACATGAATGAATTTCTGTGTGCGTAAGGTTTACTATAACGCACGAAAAGTCTTCCCAGCGTATCAGTCTTCAACAGGCTCCGAAACTTTTAAGTAACGAGGAGGTTAAAATAAAACGTGACCCGTCTTAGAACGAGCTTGGTAGCGGCCTGTCTCCGTTAACTGTTCGTGAGTTACAGCTGTTTTCGAATGCAAAAATTTCCCTTGCCTTTCAACGCCAGACGGTCGGTGGGACACTGATCGATAGGTGAACTGGCTTACCTATAATTATACACTGGTTGACTTGACGCAGCCTGTGTGTGCTGCAAGTCAGGTTGGTTACCTGCGTGTTTCTCTCTGGTAGTAATGGACGTGTACTTTTTCATTGGAGTCGAAGTATTTCTTACCTTTGGACTCTTAATGAATCTCGCAGAAAAGGAAAGAATAATATAAGGTAGTTGTTCTTGAGGACGATTTTTCACGAAGTACTTTTCGTGTGAGTCTTTATTAATGAATTAGACGGAAAATCCAACTGGAAGAATTTGCTGTCTTTGTTCAGAAAAGGCAAACTCTCTTTTTCTGCATTGATCTGGTCGCGTTGTCATGACAGCGAATAGCCCTGTTGGTAGAAAGTAAAGTAATGACGGACTATCATTGCTCCAGACTTCTAAGCTGAAAGATTACGCTGTCATTCAGACCGTTCTTGTGGCGAAGAGAAAAGCTAGCGCTTACACCTAGATCTGACGAAATTGTTTTAAATGAAATATCTCAACTGAGTAGTAGATTCGTGACCAACAAGCCTTTGCCGGCCAGTGTGGCCAAGCGGTTAAAGGCGCTACAGTCTGGAACCGCGTGACCGCTACGGTCGCAGGTTCGAATCCTGCCTTGGGCATGGATGTGTGTGATGTCCTTAGGTTGGTTAGGTTTAAGTAGTTCTAAGTTCTAGGGGACTGATGACCTTAGAAGTTAAGTCCCATAGTGCTCAGAGCCAGCCACCAACAAGCCTTTGTTATTTTACTACGTGCCTCATTATACCATTTCTTGCTGGGTTTTCCTTCGGTTACGTATCTTTCAATTTTCGCCGGGCTGTCCTAATGGGTACGTTCGTCGTACGTCCCACATTGATCTCTGCGGTTATTTCACCGAGTGTTGCTTGTCTGTTAGCACTGACAAATACGCAAACGCCGCTGGTCTCGGCCGTTAAGTGAAGGTTCAAATTGTTCAAATGACTCTGAGCACTATGAGACTTAACTTCTGAGGTCATCAGTCCCCTAGAACTTAGAACTACTTAAACCTAACTAATTTAAGGACATCACACACATCCATGCCCGAGGCAGGATTCGAACCTGCGACTGTAGCGGTCGCGCGGTTCCAGACTGCAGCGCGTAGAACCGTTCGGCCACTCCGGCCGGCTGTTAAGTGAAGGCCGTCGGCCACTGCATTGTCTGTGATGAGAGGTATTGCTTGAAACTTGGTATTTCGGCAAACTATTGACGTTGAGGATACTGGAATACTGAATTCCCTACCTAACGATTTCCGAAATAGAATGTTCCGTGCATCTAGCTCCAACTACCATACCGCGCTCAAAGTCTGATAGTTTCCGTCGTGCGGCAATAATCACGCCTAATCATTTTCCCGTGAATCGCCGGAGTGCAAATGACAGTTCCGCCAACGCACTGCCCTTCTATTCCTTGTGTACGCGATACTATCGCCATCTGTATATGCGCGTAACGTTATCCCATGACTTTTTGCACGATTTTTCCAAGATGACAATTAAAACTTATCATTGGTTCCTGATGCCAATTACCTGTCATAAGATAACGGTACTGTAAAGTTTGTTGATTATTAAGTTTAAGGATTTGGGACTCTTATTTATTTAGAGAGATAACGCTTGGTCACTAGTATAGAAGCGGAGAATAATTGCAACGTTGCAGTACGATGAACTGGCGAAGACGACGATCGCTCCTATGTGAGGTGGGCATGCGACGCAAACGGCGCCGGCGCCGGCGCCTGCCCAAGAGGCGGAATGCAGCCGTCGGAATGCCGTATACGGGCGCCACGGCGCCGCCGCTGACTGACGGCGTGGTGCGCGCGTGGCCGCCTTGTACTCGTAGCCGACACTTCCTGCTGCGCAGCGACTTGTATGGGCAACGGCCCTCTCCCCCGGTACTCGTACGACGCCGCAGATGTCACGCGGCCGCGCGTTACTGGCTGGACGCTATCTGCATAACTCCCTTACTGCCAAAGCCCGTATTCGGTGTGGGGTCAGAGAGGCTCCTCATCAGCATTTACTACACAGCTCCGTCTAAAATATCGCTGCCAATTTTAGACATATTTCATAACGGCCGCGTCGTAAGGTTCTCCTTAGACGGCATCTTTATATCACCGAAACTTATTCTCCGCCCTTTCCTCATCTTATGAGCTTGTTTTCATTGTTCAGTTAGCAAAGTCTGTTCATTCTCACCTCCTGAATATTGTTTTCTAATGTGTGCTACAATGTCACCTTTTTCTGACCCTCTTGGCAGGACGGCGTGGCCGAGCGGTTCTATGCGCTTCAGTCTGGAACCGCGCGACCGCTACGGTCGCAGGTTCGAATCCTGCCTCGGGCATGGATGTTTGTGATGTCCTTATGTTAGTTGGGTTTAAGTAGTTCTAAGTTCTAGGGGACTGATGACCTCAGATGTTAAGTCCCATAGTGCTCAGAGCCATTTGAACCTTTTTTTTTTTTACTCTCTTAATTCCTCTGAATTCTATCCTGTGTAGTTTACTTAATAGAATTGCGTACGAGGTGTGTTCGAAAAGCATCGGGCATTTTGTTTTTTTGGAAATAATTTTATTTATTCGTCTATATCACTGTGGTCATCTGCAAAGTATGGTGTCATGTATCGATATCACCCCACTGGTGTCGTACGGTTGGTAGCGTAATTGCAAGTTTCAGTTAGACTCCTACAAGCCCGCCCGGTTGGCCGTGAGGTCTAACGCACGGCTTTCCGGACGGGAAGGAGCGCCTGGTCTCCCGCACGAATCCACCCGGCGGATTTGTGTCGAGGACCGGTGAACCGGCCAGTCTGTGGATGGTTTTTTGTCGGTTTTCCATCTGCCTCGGCGAATGCGAGCTGGTTCCCCTTATTCCGCCTCAGTTACACGATGTCGGCGATTGCTGCGTACACCACCATTACTCTACCACGCAAACATGGGGGTTACTTTCGCCTGGTGTGAGACGTTCCCTGGGGGTCCACTGGGGGCCGAACCGCACAATAACCCTGGGTTCGGTCTGGGGCGGAGGAGGAGTGAAGTGGACTGCGGTAGTCGTCGTGGGGTTGTAGAACACTGCGGCTGCGGCGGGGACGGATCCAGTCCGTTGTTTCTAGGTCCCCGGTTAAGATACAAAACAATGCAATAGACTCCTATAGCGGTCGCGCCAGGTGAGGCGGACGCAGTGGTGTGCGCCCAATAAGACACACCTCCAGTGGCTCCGTACCACGATCGCCACCGCCGCTACGATACAGGACGGCCGGCAGCAGTTTCAAATGGCTCTAAGCATTATGGAACTTAACATCTGAGGTCATCAGTCCCCTAGAACTTAGAACTACTTAAATCTAACTAACCTAAGGACATCACACACATCCATGCCCGAGGCAGGATTCGAGCCTGCGACCGTTGCAGCAGCGCCGTTCCGGACTGAAGTGCCTAGAACCTCTCGTCCACAGCGGCCGCCCCGGCAGCAGGAGATGAACCCACTTGCACTCCGTGCCAAATCACCACGTAACGTTACACCATCTAGTCATGACTCTAACACCATAGTCTTTGCTTTGTACGGGGAGATTCCTCCTTATTAACACTGATAAGCTGGACTCTGTTTCTTGCTGCATCATCCGTAATGAGTCTTCGTTCGCTTCGAAAAATACAATTTAAGTAAATTTGCTTCTGTCCAGCTTTTCTACGACGACAGCTGCTGCAGCGCTCTGTAGCCCAACTCTCCTCACTGTGGCGTCGTACAAAACATAAAACAGCCCCCATTATATATTACAGCTATGCCAGCACTTCTGCCAACCCCCGAAACACTTTTGGAACTCGATCTTTGGATTGGTTCTTAGTTATTTCAGCGATGGGCTTTTAATACCATCTATGGTTGTAAAACTACCACACTTTAAGGTCCTTTTTATTTTTGGAGGCACAAAATACCCACACAGTGCCGTATCTGGCGAATATGGACGCTGGACATCATTACAGTGTTGTTTTTCATCAAAAATTGACTAAAAAGCAATGAAGTGTTGGCAGAAGCACTAACGTGGTGCAAAAACTATGAACTGTTTCGCCAGAAATCCGAGCTTTTTTTTTCGGATTGTTTCCCGCAACGACGTATGAAGTTGTAGGCAGAATTCCTTACTGATCGTTTGCCCTTTTGGCAAGTAGTTATGATGCACTATGCTATTAAAATCTACCGCACTTGTCGAACTTTTACCCATCTTAACGATTTCGTCTCCTTGTAATGACACGTTTCAGTAGTTCATTGTTGACTTCATTTAGCGACTTCCATTTGCCACTGTTATTGCTCGCTATTCAACGCCTTTGGCACAAATGTTACTGTCGCACGTTTCATACCCAGAACATCCGGAAGGATTTAATAGCATGAACCAGTTGATACACCAACACCATCAGCAATTTCACTGGTTTATAATCATTTTTCTCAGTTTTTCCACGATTTCATTGGTTGTTGATGTACTAGGGCGTCCAGAACGCGTTGTCTTCAGCGTCTTCAAGGTCATTTTGGAAACGTTTATACCACTCGAAAATTCTTGTTTTATTCATAGCAGTCTCACCAAAAGCAATACTCAACATTTCCAAAATTTTGTTACATTTTATTCCTTTCCTGTAGCAAAATATAATGCAAATTCTCTCATCCATTCTTAAAACAAATAAATAATTCCACTCGTAGCGTAACGCATTTAATCTTCTCGACAACTGACAACAGAGAAAACATCCATTATGACTACCAGTATACAGGAATCTTTCAGATATGTTTACTAACACAACAACGAAAAACCGCACGAATCGGACTAATACAACCCGCGACATCACAAAATTCGCGATACTTTTTGAACACACTTCGAATGTTCTATAGGATAGAACGCAGATTAGAATTTAACAAAACTCAGAATGCAGAAGGTGAGATGCCGTGTTCTTTTTAAGGAAACCACCCTGGCATTTGCCATGAACCATGTAGGAAAATCAGGAAGAACCTAACAGGATTTGCAGACAGGGGTTTGAATCCTGTTCCTATCGAAAGCAAATCCAGTGTCGTAACCATTTAACCACCATGCCCGAAGTGCCCCTCGTATATTTCGGACGAAATGAGCAACCGTTCGAAATTCGCCTAAGTAGTACAGGTAACTGCTCAGAAAAACTATACAAGTTTGCCACAATGTGAGAGCAGCCGTCCCTGATCCGTTGCACGGATTCATTTAATTACTCTGCCTAGCGAGCTACCGTCCAATACGCGCGTCAGCCCGAGCAAGTGCACCTTCACGTCGAGGACACCAGTGAGTGATTCAGTAATTCCGCTCCTACCTGCCAAGGTTAAGGAAAGGAATCCTGTATGATATGTGCGTAAAAATGTGCCAAGTCATTTCCCGTAACGACTAAAATTGCCATGAATGCGTTCATGCGTGCTACTTGCCGGATAGCGGTTTCTGTACGAAGCACTTAACGAACAAGAACAGAACATCAGCGTTCATGTGGATGAACAATAGTGTCATCGCAGCTACCGTTTCTTCGAATCAAAGCTGTTGCTCGAATTGTGTGGAGAGATGCGTTCTCTGGATCAAGATTGTCCGATTTTTCGATCTGTTTCGTCTCATTATTCTTTTTTTCCCCACTAATCACTGTAGATGGATATTGGTGTACTAGCTGCAATAACGAGGTGGTGAACGAAATGGTGAATGATCTAATGACTACACATTGTGGATTGACAGTAAACTGAAGAACGGCTTAAGTGACGAGGAGTAACTGAAATGAGATTAGAGATAAATTTAAAGTCAAATTTGGAGACCAGGAACTACCAGAAGAGAAGGAATTTTGCTACCTTGGAAACACGATAACAGTGACGGACCAAGCAAGAACGACTTAGAAAACAGATTAGCACAGGCAAAGAGGAGATTTCCCTGCCAAAAGAAGTCTAGTAGCGACAAACATCGGCCTTATTTTGAGGAACAAATTTCTGAGAATGTTCATTTGTAGTAGCCCATTGTATGGAAGTGAATAATGGGTTGCGCGAAAATCCGGAAAAGAAGACAACTGAAGCGTTGGTGACGCAGCTCTATATGGTAAAATTTGCAGCGGAAGACTGAGATTGGAACACATAGGGGAGATGGTTATAATTAGTGGATACTGTATCCAGGAAAACATGATGTTTTTTGATCGGGACTTAAGGTGAATGATTGGTTTTAGAATCACTCGAAGGAAGGCGCACTAGACATGGCGATAAACAGTTCCCACAATTTTTGAAGTTTTGGGGTTGTTACTAGACATGAGATTGTGCTTAATGCAGCACTTGTTAATATTTCGAGTTTTACATATTTAAATGCATCAAATATATTTTCTTAAGTCTTCAGTTACAGAATTTTACGGCAAGTAAAACTGCATATAATTTGAAAACTACATACGAATATAACGCGTGTACCGTAAACCCATACGTCGTTGGTCGTGAACCATCTTGGACGTTGGAACAGATGAAAGCTTTTTTACCATGCAACACTGGATATCTGATAATTACCTGTGTTTCGCCAATGTCTTAACAGTTTTACCTGTCTTGAAAATGGAAATTTGTATTAGTTTCAAATAGCTTCCATTTCAAAATTTGTTTGACTTTTAACCGGTGTTTGATAATACTCCTGCATATTTGATTTCATTTGCTGGTTATCGTGTGTAGTGGAGTAATACAGTAACAGATAGAAGACCAAATTTTGTCGATTGCAACGCTTTCAAATTTCAGTACAGTATTTGTTCCTAGGTACACGACCATGTTGTACCTTGGAACACTGTTTTACAATTGGATACACGTTAATTTTCCGCGATAATTTCTGTAATTTCAGAAAAATATTATTATAATGCAGTATTCCGCCTAATAGCGGGTCCGTGTCATGGCACAAAGAATTTCCGATTCTAGTGTCTTCAATTTTTTCCTTCAGTCTGCTGTATCTCCTTCCGTCTTTCATGTTATCCAGGCGTTGAATTCTTCTCCTTCCTCATCCTGTAGTTTCATCTACGTCGTGTGAGTCCCTCGTGTGTGTGTGCCCGATCCAGTTGGTCGACCTCTGAAGAATCATATTCAAAAAATGTTCCAATGTGTGTGAATTCCTAAGGGACCTAACTGCTGAGGTCATCGGTCCCTAGACTTCCACACTACTTAAACTAACTTAACGCTAAGGACAACACTCACACCCATGCCCGAGGGAGGACTCGAACCTCCGGCGAGAGGGGCCACGCAATTCGTGACATGGCGCCTCGAACCGCACGGACATTCAGCGCGGCAAGGATCGTATTCTGAATAGTTCTCTTCTCTCCAGCTCTTCTCCAGACATTGTTGTTTGTCACCCGATCTGTCCACTTGATCTTCTCTATTTTTCTCCAGCACCACATTTCAGAACTTTCTAGGTACTTTTTCTTTATTTTTCTCGTCGTCCGCGTCTCTGCTCCGTACAGTGCAGTGCTCCAGGTGTAGTAATTCACCGGTTTCTTCCAGAATTCCAAGCTCACATAAAAAGTGAGTGCCACCATTTAAAAATGGAATAAGAAAATACGTTAAATTTTTGGTCTGAAAAGTGTTCCAAGGTAAAACAGTCCCCCGTACAACCATAACTGAGAAAGGGCTTCTCTGAAATGTAGAAGTTGGCACAGGAGAAAAAGTTATGGCGAACCACATCAAGCCAGTCAGACATCCCACCTCCCCCCTCCAAACGTCCTCTCCCACAAAGTTGCCAATAAGAGCACCTTCAGTGCATGAGGGATTCTCGTTGAGAAGGGTAGCGAAAAGGATATGCAGGGATTAAGCCACCTCGGCTGCCGACGAGGAGCTGCACGGTGTCCGCGCTGTCACAATGCATTCGCGCCACGTCTCGCTGCGGGATTGAGGAGCGCGGCGGACAAGACGCGATGCGGCCGATGATGTCTGGAGAGTTCGGCGCCGTCCGGCGTGTATCAGTTGGCCCGGGCGCGCGCGTGCGCCGCTAGGCCAGCTGCCGAGATGTCACGGCGCGATGCGCAAATTCCTGAAGCGCCGCCAGCCTGCCGCGGTCGTGTCGTGTCGGCCTTAACCGCGCCACCCCCTCCCCCTCACCCTGCCGTCGCGACGCTATCGTCGCTGCTGTCGGGGGCGTCCTGTCTTTTAACGCCCGCATCCCTCCGTGGTCAGCGACGCCGGTTGCTGACGCGGAGGTCTCTGGTGATGGTCCCAGAAGCGTCGTCAGGAGGGGAAAGGGGTAGGGGTGGGTGGAGGGGGGAGGCAAGAGGGGCAATTGGCCTCCTCCTAGAGTCTGTGATAGACTTCTTATTAGTGACAGACTTCTCTTCGACGAGGGGTGTCGATAAAATGAGTTGCTATCGGTCGCGAAATGAAAACCCTATGAAGCTTGCATAGAAGTGTTGGGCAGTGTCTCCAGCACGCCCATCGGTCGCGCCACGTTGCAGTATGCAGTTCTGAACGCACAGTGAGCACATAAAGATGCCTAGAATATCTACATCTCCATCTACATACATACTCCGCAATCCATCATACGGTGCGTGGCGGAGGGTACCTCGTACCACAACTAGCATCTTCTCTCCCTGTTCCACTCCCAAACAGAACGAGGGAAAAATGACTGCCTATATGCCTCTGTACGAGCCCTAATCTCTCTTATCTTATCTTTGTGGTCTTTCCGCGAAATGTAAGTTGGCGGCAGTAAAATTGTACCGCAGTCAGCCTCAAATGCTGGTTCTCTGAATTTCCTCAGTAGCGATTCACGAAAAGAACGCCTCCTTTCCTCTAGAGACTCCCACCCGAGTTCCTGAAGCATTTCCGCAACACTCGCGTGATGATCAAACCTACCAGTAACAAATCTAGCAGCCCGCCTCTGAATTGCTCCTATGTCCCCCCTCAATCTGACCTGATAGGGATCCCAAACGTTCGAACAGTACTCAAGAATAGGTCGTATTAGTGTTTTATAAGCGATCTCCTTTACAGATAACCACATCTTCCCAAAATTCTACCAGTGTACCGAAGACGACGATCCGCCTTCCCCATTACATGCTTGTCCCACTTCATATCGCTCTGCAATATATGGTCTCCCGTCAAGTACGGATGCCCGCCGAGACATTTCGCCTGATTTCACGCAACCCTATATAAAGTAACTGCATTTCCTTCTACAGGACAATTTCACCCGCACAGTGCAGGGGCAATGAAGACGTTCCTGCAGAGTTTTCGATGGGAAGTGTTTGATCAGCCACCATACAGCCCAGACGTGGCTTCCTCTGATTTTCGTCTTTGCTCACATGAACCGCTGGCTACGAAGACGCTATTTTGGCGCAGTCAGCGAGCTGGGGGTCACCTTAGAGAATTGGCGGAAACAACAGGCGGCTGTATTCTGTGGCGAGGATATTGGAAAGTTGGTATGTACACTACGACAAACGCCTAAGTCGAAGTGGTGACTGTCTAGAGAAGTAGCTGGAAGGGTAGCTAACTGCTGCAAATAAAACATTTCTGATTTTCACTATGGTTTCCATTTCGCGAGAGACCGGAACTTACTTATTGGACAACCATCGTATTTCTAGTAAAGGGTCTCTCATTCTACTCTACAGTATGTTACGCACTGCCTCATGCAAGGGGAAACGCTGTGGATTAAGGAATTGTTTGGTTGTGATGTTGTTCAAGAGAAATTTTACCGTTTTCTTGTCGCAGCGGCGGCGGCACCCATCCCCAGTTCATATATGAACAGCGCCTTCACCTGCTTCACATCTTTATCTCAGCATTGTATTTGCGTTTCATCCAAGACTTCGTTCAGTTTTACACCATAGAGTGATTGTAGTACAGTATGAACGTGGTCATGCTCTCTTGTAGGTCTATTCACATATACTTCATCTGTGGAGGAGGCTGATAAGATTTAGTTCTATCCACTATTTTCAGGTTGTTTTCGAAAGCTTCTTCACACTATATTCATACTAGTAAAATAATAAAACGTACTTTGGATATGCTAATTAAATATACTTATCTTTATGGTACGACTTTATTCTACGTCAAAAAATATTGACTTCAAACTAACAAACGTTTAAGATACTGGTTTAATGCAGCTCTCCATGCTACTCGATCCTGTGCAAGCTTATTCATCTCCCAGTACCTATTGCAGCCTACATCCTTCTGAATCTGCTGAGTGCATTCTTATCTTGGTCTCCCTCTACGATTTTTACCCTCCACGCTGCCCTCCAATGCTAAATTTGTGATCCTTTGACGCCTCAGAACATGTCCTACCAACCGGTCCCTTCTTCTTGTCAAGTTGTGCCACAAACTCCTCCTCTCCCCAATTCTATTCAATACCTCCTCATTAGTCATGTGAGCTACCCATCCAATCTTCAGCATTCTTCTGTAGCACCACATTTCGAAAGCTCCTATTCTCTTCTTGTCCAAACTATTTATCGTCGATGTTTCACTTCCATACATGGCTACACTCCATACAAATACTTTCAGAAACGACTTCCTGACACTTAAATCTATACTCGATCTTAACAAATTTCTCTTCTTCAGAAACGTTTTCCTTGCCATTGCCAGTCTACATTTTATATTTTCTCTACTTCGACCATCATCAGTTATTTTGCTCCCCAAATAGCAAAACTCCTTTACTAATTTAAGCGTCTCATTTCCTAATGTAATTCCCTCAGCATCACCCGACTTAATTCGACTAAATTCCACTATCCTCGTTTTGCTTTTGTTGATGTTCATTTTATATCCTCCTTTCAAGACACTGTCCATTCCGTTCAACTGTTCTTCCAAGTCCTTTGCTGTCTCTGACAGAATTACAATGTCATCGGTGAACCTCGAAGTTTATATTTCTTCTCCATGGATTTTAATACCTACTCCGAATGCTTGTTGACGTGAACACTTCTTATGATAAACCAGTGCCATGGTGTGAGAATTATTAAAAAGTTGTCGATCTTCTTCTTTTAAACATTACAGCGATGAACTTCTTACCGTCTGAACCCTGGGCGTAAAGTAGCAGAAAAGTAAGAAGGGCGTGCATCACGTGGAGATCAAGCTGGTGGAGAAACACGGGTGGTTCTCAGCGGTAGACGCGCAGTAAATATTCTTGAAGGAGTATGAGCGATCCGGCGATTTGATTTCGCAATTAGGAGGCCATTAATTGGGACGAGTAGCGCAGCAGAGTCGCGTGATTAATGAGAGCGGCGGCCGTGTCCGCTATTAGGCGGCAGCTGCGACGCTAGGCCGGATTCCGCCGACGGCGGTGGCACTGCTCGCTCGCGAGGGGCAGCCGAGATGCGCCGATAGCGGCGCCCTGGACCACACACGAGCTGGCCTGGCCTAGCCACCACCGGCAGTGCGAACCCGCGCATGACTTGCACCTAGAATCGCCTGTCCGCACCGCTCCTGCAGTCCCCACTCCCCACTGCTCTCTTCCTGCTGCACACGGCGCTCTTTTGGTTCACGGTAATGTGCTTGCACTTCGTCTCAACGTTCATATTCTGGAAGGATTCTGTCTTGGCGTCTATGAGACGCTGATAAAGTCGACTTGCACGTGATTTTTCTTCTTACATCACTGGGGAACATTAGTGCACCGTAGAGAGATCGTTAGAGATGTAACTCCACTTGCCCAATGGACTGAAAGGCATTTAGGCTTGATTTATTGTGATCAAAGCTGTCTAAATCGCCTAATATATATCCTTATTTACACTACTGGCCATTAAAATTGCTACACCGAGAAGAAATGCAGATGGTAAATGGCTATTCATTTGACAAATATATTATACTACACTACTGGCCATTAAAATTGCTTTACCAAGAAGAAATGCAGATGATAAACGGGAATTCATTGGACAAATATATTATACTTGAACTGACATGTGATTTCCACGCAATTTGGGTGCATAGATCCTGAGAAATCAGTATCCAGAACAACCACCTCTGGCCGTAATAACGGCCTTGATACGCTTGGGAATTCAGTCAAACAGAGCTTGGATGCCGTGTACATGTACAGCTGCCCGTGCAGCTTCAACACGATAACACAGTTCGTCAAGAGTAGTGACGGGCATATTGTGACGAGCCAGTTGCTCGGCCACCATTGACCAGACGTTTTCAATTGGTGAGAGATCTGGAGAATGTTCTGGCCAGGGCAGCACTCGAACATTTTCTGTATCCAGAAAGGCCCGTACAGGACCTGCAACATGCGGTCGTGTATTATCCTGCTGAAATGTAGGATTTCGCAGGGATCCAATCAAGGGTAAAGCCACGGGTCGTAACACATCTGAAATGAAACGTCCACTGTCCAAAGTGCTGTCAATGCGAACAAGAGGTGACCGAGACGCGTAACCAATGGCGCCCCATACCATCACGCCGGGTGGTACGCCAGTATGGAGATGACAAATACACTCTTTCAATGTGCGTTCACCACGAAGTCGCCAAACACGGATGCGACCATCATGATGCTGTAAACAGAACCAGGATTCATCCGAAAAAATGGCGTTTTGCCATTCGTACAGCCAGGTTCGTGGTTGAGTACACCATCGCAGGCGCTCCTGTCTCTGATCCAGCGTCAAGGGTAACCGCAGTCATGGTCTCCGAGCTGATAGTTCATGCTGCTGCAAACGTCGTCGAACTGTTCGTGCAGATGGTTGTTGTCTTGCAAACGTCCTCATCTGTTGACTCAGGGTTCGAGACGTGGCTGCACGATCCGTTACAGCCATGCGGATAAGATGCCTGTCATCCCGACTGCTAGTGATACGAGGCAGTTGGGATCCAGCACGGCGTTCCGTATTACCCTCCTGAACTCACCGATTCCATGTTCTGCTAACAGTCATTGGATCTCGACCAACGCGAGCAGCAATGTCGTGATACTATAAACCGCAATCGCGATAGGCTACAATCCGACCTTTATCAAAGTCGGAAACGTTATGGTACGCATTCCTCCTTACACGAGGCATCACAAAAACGTTTTACCAGGCAACGCCGGTCAACTGCTATTCGTGTATGAGAAATCGGTTGGAAACTTTCCTCATGTCAACACGATGCAGGTTCGCCACCGGTGCCAACCTTGTGTGAATGCTCTGAAAAGCTAATCATTTGCATACCACAGCATCTTCTTCCTGTCGGTTAAATTCCGCGTCTGTAGCACGTTATCTTCGTGGTGTAGCAATTTTAATGGCCAGTAGTGTACATTGTCTCTCGTAGTACGACAATGAAAATTCAGAATCTCATCGTCCGTTGTATAGTTTCCCCATGCAAGCGCTGGTGTTCCGTCCTCTGATCGCTTCAGGCACAGAAATCGCACTGTAATACGCACACGTAACGTGGACATCCCTGATGTCTCACTCAGAGATGAAGGTAACGAAATACGTTCGTTGATACACGTAGGGGTAAATGATTTGCTGCCTGGAATAGTATGAGAGAAATTTTGCAAGGGGGATCAATATTCTAAAATTTCACTTTTCGTATGACTCATTCACATAACCTGAGAACGTTTGTTGCCCCAAGAACCAAATTAGACAGTAATTTCATAAAACGTAATGTATCTTAAGCTATTAATATATATCTGTTCGACGTTTTTAAATAGAATATTTTAACACTAAAATGGTAACCATAATTCATAAGTATAGGCTAAATATATGTACATTAGTAACCTGAATATGAAAGCCACCATTCTAGATTAACGATATGAAATTTTTACACAAAAAGAGAAACTGTAAAAGATGTATATATTGTCTTCATAATTTTGACGCTAAATGTTTGGAACTCCTTGTATGTTCGTAAGTTTCATCGGTATTCCTGTTCTCAAAATTATTCGTCAGCCATTAGAAAAGTACATCATCTTTTTAAAGACAGAATCGTAATTGTATTGTGGAATCTAGAATTAACAGTAGCAATATGTGTCAGAGCTGCTACCATCTCTTTCGCGTATTTCTCCTCCCCAATAATCAAAACAATGTTAAATTTCTTTGAGGAATGTTCTCTGTAGTTTGCATATTGCATGAGCCTACCTTCAGCCTTTAATATTAATTAATTAATTTATTTATACTTCTCACAAAAGTAATATTTTGATATCTTGAAGAAGAAAACTGAACTGTAGGCATGTCGGCAACAACAAACACATAATAACAAAATTAATTTTCTGATTAAATAATTATGTAGTTACGTAATTATGTGACTTATCGGCGAACGGCTTTTTCATGGGTAAGAAGGCGCCGCTTGTGCTGAGCATGGTCCCGTTAAATAACTAAAAGTTATCTCTACTGAGCAGCTTGCGTCGATATATACAAATACGACAAAGAAATAAAAGACATATCTTCAATATCTGATAGGTGCAAAGCATCGCTTGTTCAAGAACCTATACTAAACCTCTCTAGTATCGTGCGATACATAATAGTGACAATATAGAATGAAACCGCAGTCTAAAACCTTATCTGTACAAAGCAGGTACAATACATTTATATAAAATCTTAAAATATCTTCTTCACTGCTGTCATGTTTCCATATCACATATCAACACAGATCTCTCACAGTTGTACGAAATACATCAATAGGTGTAACTTTTGGAAATAGGGCTTCTGCTGCCAGACGTGATAACAGCGTTTATACAATCATGTTCTTTTTAAAGAGTATACTGCCTATCGATTCTAAAACGACCTGTGTCGCAGAATCCAATGTATGGTGTTTTACAGAGATTTGTGTATTAAACACTCATCAAAAGTCGTGTAATATCTGATGAAGTGAAATGAACGTATGGCATTATTGGCTGGGAGGCCCCAATCTGGGAAGTTCGGCCGCCAAGTGCAAGTCTTATTTCAGTCGACGCCACATTGGGCGACTTGCGCGCCAGTGATGAGAATGAAATGGTGATGGGGACAACACAATAACCAGTCCCCGAGCGGAGAAAATCTGCAACCCGGCCGGGAATCGAACACAAGTCCGGTTGCACGGAAGGCGAGCACGGAACCCCCCCCCCCCCCCAGCTAAGTAGGCGGGCGGACTATCTGATAAAAACGAAGCACGGTATTGCAGTGCCTGTGTTATCTGATTACCATGCAAAGTTCCAGACACTGCGGCGACTACAGCCGTTATGAAATGAATTCGCAATTGCGAATAAGGACAACCATCAGCTGTAGAATGGAACGACGACATGGAAGTTTGGGTGTGGTCGTGAGTCGTGGACGGATAGCCAAACGATAAGGCAATAAGCGGAAAATCTGGATTCGAATCCCAGTCCGGCACAAATTTTCATTGTCGTCATTCCTGTCTACAAATAAATGGTTCAAATGGCTCTGAGCACTATGGGACTCAACTGCTGAGGTCATTAGTCCCCTAGAACTTAGAACTAGTTAAGCCTAACTAACCTAAGGACATCACAAACATTCATGCCCGAGGCAGGATTCGAACCTGCGACCGTAGCGGTCTTGCGGTTCCAGGCTGCAGCGCCTTTAACCGCACGGTCACTTCGGCCGGCTCCTGTCTACAGCTGATGGTTGTCCTTATTCGCAATTGTGAATTTATTTCATGTTAAAACCGCGTATTTGAAAATAAGTGGAAGTAAACATCTAGTCGTTGCAATAATATTTGCTCATACTGGCTGAATACTACAAACTTCAGGAAAAGTTGCTACAGCTAAACAGTCACTTAAGTGGTATGCTCATAATGCTGCACCAACACATTATTTAATTAGCACTGTCGCAGTGACGTCGCAAGCAGATAACAACTCCAGAGCAACTGCCGATAACTCGATGTGGTCGCCGCGATCGGTCCACCATCTGACTGGAGATCAGCCGTTGATAGTGGGACGGAGCGAGCGCAAATGTGGCCGTCGCTGCTGGAAACCGTTTAAGCGGCGCTCAGCTGTGACGGCGTGGGGCTGCGATTTATGCGACTCATTATAATTGTTCGGCGGAGGCACACACGCAGCAAGGCCAGCCGGTGCCGGCCGCCACTGCCAGGTGCTCTCTTGCAACTGCCAGATTTTTAACAGCCTACCCGCTGAACACGCGGGCGACGGTCTTTTTATCCGTAATTAATTTTGCCTTTTTTTCCACAGCCACATACCACGGGTTCCCCTCTCCCCGTCCCTCTCCACCCAATCCTCTTACGCCCAGCATCCTTCCCTCTCACTCCCTTGCGCTCCATTCTGTGGAGATGTCCTCAGACGTTACTCCTATAATTCAATTGGCGCGACAGGCAAACAAGTCCCGTATTTCCACGACCAATTTCCCGAGTCGTACACCAAGGAGAACGGGCTTCGAGCGCAAAGTTTTATGTCGCTTCGCCCAACATTTCTTCCTCTCTCTGTGTCTGTGTTTCTTTCCTACTGTCCTTCGACTTCTCGTAAGAAATATCGCGCGTGAAAGGCAATTTGTTTAGAGGAAATTTTGTTCTTTTTTCTTTTTTACTCCGCCCTTATTGAGAGACGCAGGTGTTCCATAATTGTGCGATCACGTGCCCGGCGACCAGTCTTATGATACATACAGTACTTCCGGTCTTACACGGAATAGTTGCACAGTGTCCCACTACTGTGAAGAAGAACAGTGTACGTAGACAGCACATTCCCAACTCGAGCAATGTAGCCGTTATACAGAAAATTTCCTATTTTCGGGGTGCAGATTGCCCATTCACAGTTCGTCGACGTTTGAAAGAAAGAACAATCAAACGTTAAGTATTCTGTTACAGTCAGAAGGAATCTTTTCGTTTATAACACAGTATTACGCTTGAGAGTCATTTCTTTACCCTCAGAAGAGGATGCCGATTGCAGTCCGCACAGTGATAATCGGGACCTTACTGCCTGTACAAATTATTCTGTGTATTCCTGGGTAGAGGAAGAGAGAGAAGAAGAAGTGATCGAGGAACTCGTCGAGCTACTGAATCTGCTGATATGTTATAGGATTATGTAGGAGAAAATACATTTGACTATACTGATGTTTTGACTCTCCACAGAAAAAGAGACCAGGCGTCAAGGAAAAAGTGAATAAAAAAGAGTAACATGAAAAAATGTACTATTGTTTCTCGAAAGCGAACTGATATCAAGTACATCGAAATACAGTGTGTTTTAAGCGTAATTCCGTAAACAAAATGCTAGTTTCTGGAGAATAACGCAGTGAGTTTGCAAATGAGACGTGTTTCATGTGTAGAAAATAGCAGCTTCCGCTAAAAACAAGAGCATTTTAAAATACTGGTGTATTTCGATTACCCTTACAGTCTCAGGCCAGTATTAAACCGGAAAATCGAGAGTTTGCTGCTTATCCAATTTAATGTCCGCTGCAAAGTACTATACAAACTGAGGAATACTGGGGGTGGACAAAACTATCGAACACCAGAAACATTACACACACCGAGCGAGGTGGCGCAGTGGTTAGCACACTGGACTCGTATTCGGAAGGACGACGGTTCAATTCCGCGTCCGGCCATCCTGATTTAGGTTTTCCGTGATTTCCCTAAATCGCTCCAGGCAAATTCCGGGGTGGTTCCTTTGAAAGGGCACGGCCGACTTCCTTCCCCATCCTTCCCTAATCCGATGAGACCGATGACCTCGCTGCCTGGTCTCCTTCCCCAAAAACAACCCCAACCCAACAACAAACATTACACATTATCATGCCTGTGACGGTGCAGGAAACACTTTGACATCCAAGACAGATTCCAGTCGTCACCGAATGGGTAAATGCAGAACCTGCATATTTTTAAAGGGGATCTTAGACCATTCTTCCTCCAAAATAGTGGCAAGTTCAGATAACGAAGCTGGAGATGCATAGCGAATACGCATCTTTCTCTCCGAAATAGACCATGAAGGATCAATAATATTGAGATCTGGTGACTGTGGTGTCCAAGTAAGATCCGACAATTCATCCTCGTACTCATAAAACCAGTCCTGGACAATGCGAGCTTTGTGAAGAGGGCCACTGTCGGCTTGGAACACAGCATCGCCATTGGGGAACAACTACTGAATCATGGGACGGACCTGATCTATTCATTGGCAGTAATGCGATATTACGGGTTAACCATTGAGTCCATGGCATACCACGATATGGCTGCTCAAATCGTCTCCGAATCCCCGCCGTGTTTCACTCATGGGACGTAAACGCGGACAGTAGTTGGAAACAGTGTGAAACAAGACTCATTAGATCAATTAACTTCCTTCCATTGCCCCATAGTCCAGCTTTTATGGTTTCGATATTCTGTTTTCATGTTACGGGCATTTGCATCACTGCCGAGTGGTTCTTGAATTACAGCTCGCTTTGCATGTCCCTGCATATGCGTTGTTATGATGCTGACAGAGCTCTCGACATTCAGTTTCGCAGTGACTTTTTCAGCTGAAGTCCTCTTATTTTTCATCACATCCTTCACGCTCAGTTAACATACACTTTCGTCCTCGTTGTGAGTTATAGGATGTTTTTTCGCTTTCCCTGTATGAGGTATAAATCTTTGATACGCTACCTCTTGAGGCACCAAAGACTTCAGCTACTTTGGTTAAGGAAGTACACGCATTACGAGCACCAACAAGTTGACGACGTTCAAATGCACTGAGCTCCGACATGATGCACTCAAAACTACACAGTACACTGTTCTGACCGGGACTGACACTTGCAACGTATTGCGGCCGTTGCAAAGGTGTCGTTCGTGGTCAAATACAACAGTGCAACCCTCAGGCTTGGCCAGCATCTCCGTTTGTATTCAAGCATGCGTTTCTCGTGATATCTCCGTATTTTTCTCCACTGTCTGTACGACTACAGACACGAGAACGGCAGAAGGATAGGACTACCACGAAGAAGATGGTACGACCAGCTACAAATTGCTTAGATTCGGAACAGGCGGGTTGTTTTCGCAGCTGTATGAGGGCGAGCATTTACAACCGCATTGTGATTCACTTATCATTTACACGTTTTGCATGTTCCTTGAAGCGCTCTCCTGTACGTTGCAGTAGATAAAAAGAATTTGTGTATTTTTATTCTATTTACATAAAAAATGTTTGTTCCAAAGACCGTTGCAGAGTTGGGCCGCAAGCTGAGCGGCGTTCTGCCGAAAGGAAACACCTCGCAGACAATGGCGCGGTGCTGAAGCGAGTCGCAAGAGCTCTCTTCCAGCTTTTATTTACCAAAGCTGTTAGCGCTGATCACTAGACCCGCTCGCTCTTTCTCTTTTTCTCTGTGTGCCCATGCGAGGCTCTCTTAATCCCCTGGCTTGGCTTGTGTTGGCTCACACAGTGTTTTCTTCTTCTCTTTGCAGAAGTCCTTCACGCTCATCCTGCAAGCCGTCGACTTGGACAACTCCACACAGCCCGGTAAGTTTTATTACGGCTTATGCTCCCCTCTGACTTACTGTGCGATAAAATATAAAGGTGCACAATTACGAAACACGGATGTGAGCCCAACATCGTGCGGGGAGTCATGTGTCTACAGTTCGTGCCCCGAGCACACACATTGCTCCGTACGATATTGGGCGACGTTTGCTTGCTTTTACACTGCCTGCGTGTGCGTGTGAGTGAGTGAGTGTGGTGAATTATACATTCCGTGCTCGACTTGAGCTCGTACGATCTGAATTTTACGCTGTGAACGGCTCGTAAATCAGCCATCGGAGCAGCACAACGAGGTACGAGTAATTCGCCACGCTTCTCATGCAGTCGCAGCGTGTGGATAACGAGATATGCTCACACTCGCACCTGAAACATTGTAGCCGCAATAATTCGGGATATAGTTTGAAACGGAGGGTGACCCTTGATAAGGCAACTGTGCAGTATAAATTACTATTTGTGTGAGTACTCCCGTCAATGGCGCAAACGTGGCGTAGTAACGCAGCGGACACGTTGTTTGTGTTCCTTTTTCTTCTCTCGTAGAACTGATAAATCTAATTACAAATGCCAATGAAATATGAGCTAAATTTTTGTACTAAATCTTACTGAATCGGCACAAATGGTTGTAAGGTCACTGTCCGAAAATCGATATTTACATACGAGGAGGGTGACAGTGTCGGTGAATTGTGAGAATAAGTGAAACTGCATTTCTGCCACATACATGGGTTTGTTTGCCCTGTGTCTAGTGCCGCTAGCAGTAGCAGTCGGTTGGTAGAGTCATTGGAGACCTGTCGCACTAAATGGCTGTACGAGTCAATCGCGAGACTTTAATTTTGAAATATTTCGGCCGAGGATAACAAGAAAATTTTCTGAAATAGAGTAGTCGATAGCCTGAAATTATCCAAGGTTTAATTAAACTGCTGATCAGATGGTGCATTTAAAGGCAGTGGCATATGGTATTCTGTGAAGTTTAATTACCGTGGAGACCCGTCGAGTAAGGTAGTTAAATTCAGTTCAGTTTTAGAGAAACAACAGATCCACGAGACGGCGAACAACTAAAATGTAGCACCTGGAATGTTCTATGGCGAACGGCAAGACCATTTCCCGCTACATGAGCCACAGGACCCATCAAGCAGAGAAATTCGTATTTCGGATTGACTGATAACCAGCGCGTATCCGCGTTAGTGTGGAATGCTAACTCTTAAAAAAGTCTTCATTTTCTTCTGTGTCCACCGTTTTTTTAATAAAGTTATAACCTTGCAGATAAGTTTTGTCCAAGTCACTGCCGTCTGTTTCACTGTATACTTATTTGTGGTTTTTCTGTGTGCGGGATCTTAATGCCTTCCGTTCGTTCGCCATAAGCGTACCACTTATCATATTTTCTTAAATGATGTCTTTTGACGGCTTTATATTTAGTTCCGTAATTTTTGTGCTCCGTTTTCTGTCTACTGAGAACTACACTTCATTTGCTCACTGTCATATAGTAGATCGCGCATCAGCGTTGCTTTCTAATGCTCTAGTTGAGATTCTTTCCTTCTTTTGTTTGTGACAGTGTTTCCATATGTGCGAAACTTATTATCACTACTCGACTTTTGTGATAGCAAATATCGTATTGGTAATTTAATACTGTTGTATCTTTCTTCTGGAAGATGATTCTGATAGATTATTATACTCGGTGTTATTCATTTTTCTCGACATGCAATTACGTTCATTTTGTTAGGTTATGCCCAATCATACTCCTCCCAGACTTGTGATAATTAGTAGAATGCTACCTGCAGATCGTGTTCGTCATCTTGTATCAAGGCGAGATCCTCAGTGAACAGCAAACAAATGAGGAAAACGGTGTTTGTAACGTTCAAGTCCCCAGGAACTACGTTCTTCCATAGGTGGACTACATAGCCAGTTTATATATCGAATAACTTTGAGGAGACTATAAAGTCTAGTAAGTCTCTTCTTAGTATACTACAGTAGATACGAAATGGGATAGAAATTCTTGTCTGTCAATTTTAGATATGCTGTACAGTGAATTGGGTAAGGACGCCTGAAAACATTTCCAGAAATGAGTGTTTTTTTCTGTTAGGCTTAAAAGCGTCTTCATGTCTGAGTTCTGTTACCGAGTCCCTTCGCACTGGTTTTCACGCTACGGTAATTACTCAGGTGCGTACAGTGCAAATAATGCGCATCGCGTGACGTCCGTAACTCTCGAGAGAACGAACATAAAGTGCCCGTGCACTTTAAGCTGCGGTAATTTGCCCGGCCTTCGTACTATGAGAGCGTTTCATTTACGGAGGAATTCTGCCTCGCTTATTTCATTTCTTCTGTTGTCTCTGGGGTCTTTTTCGAGTTCCCGCAAAGCAATTAAGGGATCGGGTAAGTGACAGCGCACACTTTTCCTACGAAGAAACACTGGCCACCTTAACCAGCAGCGAAGAGTAGGTGGTCAAAATACACTGTTGTCGCGTCCAGCATCTGTTGCGCTGTACATGCACGGGAGGGGGGGGGGGGGGGGGACAGCAGTGGAGGGTGGGAGGGGGGGTGGAGAAAGAACGTAAAGAACTACTCTGAGCGCTGGAAGAGATAATCGCAGGATACTTTGCATATTTGTGCTACAAAGCAGCCATCGGGAGTTGAACGCCTATGTTACGAAAGTTTTGCAACTATTTATTTGCCCATTATTAACATACAGTCGTTCCGTATGCATGTCAGTAGTCTCAGAATTACTACCAGGCTTCATTACTGAACACCAGATGCAAACTAAGATAGTACTGTACGTTCAGCAAGTCAGCCGCAGACTACAGTTTTCTGCTTCGTTAGAACAAACGATGCACTGAAATTTTCGCTTCTTCTTGACAATTTAACGTAGTGTGCTGGAGCGAGAGCCTAAACTGAGGTTTAGAAAACCCGGTACTGTATTTCAACGAAGTAGTAGTGGTTGGACGGCAGCTCAGTGTCTGAAAAAGACGTGCGCACCTG